>NC_092775.1:48007424-48307580 GCF_047496795.1 Chiloscyllium punctatum | reverse complement strand
CTTTGATGTCATTGGAACCTTATGTCCATAATGGCTCTAAGATCATGGCTCTAATTAATCTGTATTTGTACCATTAATTCACTTACTTTGTTCAGAATCAAAAAGCAGCACATCACTGCTTTCTACTCATTCTTTTATGGTGCTAAAATTACTGCACCTACATGAGTTTACTTGTGCAATAGCAGATAACTTTTTTATGAACAGAAGTTATGTAATGTTTAGAGTTAGCCATTTTGCCCTTTACTAAGAAAGTGACCTCAATTCATGATATTTCGAAGGAAGAAGCATCTGAAAACCATTATACCAGTGTAAAAGTCGGATTTTTAAGACTATTTTTTAAGGTTAAATTTATGGGGTTGACCATAACATGGATACTACTTTTGAGGAGCTGAAATTCATGCTATAGTCCAAAGTACCGTATCATTAGCAGAAGCCAATTGATCTCTAAATGAATATAAAAATCACAATGAATTACGGTAATTGCTGCTTCACAGTTATTTGTCTTCTGTGCAATTTCAATAACTTTCAGCTTTTTCTGGAGGGCATTTTTACACAAAAAGAAGAAATTTCAAAACCTCAGCTAGGTATTATGACTGTATTCCATGTTTGTTACAGGGGAAATGAGCTCAGTGGAGCTGCACACAACTGACCTGATGTGTCTCAAACCTTCCCGTCAGTTTCTTCTGTTTCCTTCTGTTTCTCGTTTGCAGTTGTTTTAGTTTTTCAAACTAACATTTTAAGCTTTTATTTTTGATTTTAAAAAAAAGTTACCAGACATGTAACTCTCACTGATCATTGTAGCCATAACATTTATGTACAGGATAATACCTTGACTCATTAATGTTGACCTGTTATCTGCAAAGAACTAGGGTTGACTTTTACTTGAGATACGTGGAAAATTACAGATTCTTTGGCCAAAAATAGAGGGTCAACCTTTACATGAGATCGACTTTTACTTGCAAATACATTGTAACAATAAAATATGTTTTCACCTATACACTAACAGTGCCAACTGAAGTTATATATTAATAACCATATCAGATTGTTGTATAATATGATTGTAACTATTGTAGCTGATGTGTCTGGTGGTTCCGATAACCAATTAAAAAATAATGTTAAACCATTACCATAGTTATCCATATGATTTTCAATGTTTTTCTCTGCCTTTGATATTATCTACAATTTTCAGAGAGAGATAATCATGAAAAGCATGGAAAAGCTCTCCATTTGATTGACACTGCCATAGAATCATACAGCACATAAAAAGAGGTCATTCAGCCCACTGAGTCTGTATTCTACATCATATAATAAGCAATAGTTCCTCTCCAGTACTCAAAATCAAGAAATCCTCTTGTGCAAATTACATGCATTGTTTTAAACAATGAACTTCAGCAAGACCTTTGATAAGGTCCCACGTAGAAGGCTGGTCCAAAACGTGAGCGCCTATGGGATTCAAGGTAAGTTGACAAACTAGATCCAAAATTAACTTGCAAAGGGTGATGGAGGGTTCTTTGTAGTTGGAAGCAGCAAGCAGCAGTGTCCCAAAGGGGTCTTGCTGTTTGTTATGTACATTAATGAATTGGATGTGTCTTTTGGAAAGTTTAGTTACTAACTTTGCAGATGATACAAAGTCTGGGAGTGTTTAGTGAGGAGGTCTGATATTGATCAGCTGGCAAATTGAGCAGAGCAATGGCAGATGGAATTCAATCCTGACAAATACAAGATGATGCTTTAGGAGGTGCAATAAGGAAAAGATATACACAAAAGTAGGCCTGTCAGGAGACTTGAAGAAAATAGAAATCTTTGTTGACAAGTCCATTGATCTCTGAAGGTGTCAGCACAGATAGACAGGGCTGAAGGGCCTATTTTTGTGCTGTTTGACTCTGACTAATGGAAGTAATAATGTGGTAAGATGCAAAATGGGGATGCAACCAATTTTGACACTTTGAATTTGTGGGTGGATGGTGTATTTATCAGTATCATCTAAATGACAAATATATTTCCTTGAAACATGCTTAAGAACACATTGCTTTGTATAAAAATGGAAATGCAGCACTTTATTTTCAAGTTTACTTTATTGTTTCCATTTGTTTTGGGATTTTGTGACAGTTCCTGCTTGGATTAATGTTAGGCAGTGGCATTTGTGTGGAAATATCAAATAAAACTCCCACTTTTTCTAGGTTTATTGGACCCATTGATCTTGAAAGCTACAAAAGATGGCTTTCTTCACAAATAATTGATGCCAAGAATGACTTAGCGGCAGAGGAAGATATGACAAAGGCTTTTGAGAGACTGCTCAGACAAACTCCAAGTGATCAAGGACAAAATGACGAAACAGCAACAATAGAGACCACAAAGGTCAATTATTCGCTACCCATAGATCAACAAGCAGAGAAAATGGAGGATGTGAGAATGCAATTTCAGGTTAGTGAAGACATAGAAGGTAATGATCACAACACGTACTGTGAACTAACAGAAGACAGCCAAATAAAGGAACCACATGAAAATAAAACAATTGGTGACACTACACATCTTTCAGCTTTAACCACAGAAGTTACTGGAGAAAGCTGTACCTTATCTTTTGCTCAAGTACTGCACCTTGTGCAAAGTGGACAAGAAATCCCTGGCATTCAAAAACACAAAATTATGTCAATTAATAGTGCACCTACTGTTTCACAAATGGCAAGGAAGCTTAAACCTTGGGAAAGGGTGTAATATTTTTGTTATGAAATGGTATTGAATTATTATATTTCCTGTAATTAAAATACAATCGTAACTAGCTTCAACTGAATTAGAGGCAGATTTGTGGTTCTCCAGCTGCAATTTGAATTTGGTAACCAGATTTTCCTAGTTCTTGATGCAAGGGTCAAGATACAAAGGGTCCTCTTGTAAGAGGAATGTTCAGTCATTCACTGATAGAGATAATTTTCTTCATAATCATAAAGACATGTTGCCAGTCCAGAGTATTCTCCATTCCTGCTTGAAGAATAATCACAGCAGTAAGGGTATCTACTGCAACCTGGGAGACATGCTGTGATTTGCGAGAGAAGAGGAAAGTAGATTGAAGACTTAGAGAATGTATGATTAAAGATTCACAATTACAAAGTTGAATGCTGGTTCTGCATCTTTTTCTTAATTTTTGTAATAAGTAATGCATGTTAATTGATTACTAGTTTTATATAAGAACAGGAGTAGTCAATTCAGCCCATCAAGCCAGCTATGCCATTTAATATTATTATGGCTGATCAAACACTTTGATGCCTCTTATCCACACCATCTGTACAGTCCTTTATGCCATTGATAATCAAAAATTTATCAACATCTACTTTGAACACACTCAAAGACTGAGCTTCCACAGCCCTTCTGGGACGGACAATTCCAAAAATGGATCATTCTCTGAGTAAACATATTTCTCTTTGGTCTTAAATGGTATCCCACTTATTTTTAAAGTTGCGCTGCCTGGATCTAGACTCCCAACCAAGGGAAACATCTTACTTGCAGTACCTTATCTATCCCTTAAACTAAATGTTTTGTAGGTTTCAATGAGCTCACCTCTTATTCTTAGAAACTCTTGCGAGGACAGGCCCAGTTTGCCCGAGCTCTATTCATAAGACAGTCCTACCATCCTGGGAATAAGTGTGGTGAATCTTCTTTGTACTCCCTCAATGACAATAAAATATTTACTGAGATAAGGAGATGAGCACATAGTATTCTAGGTGTGGTCTAACCAAGTTGCCATACAATTGAAGCACTGAAAGTCACATCATATTACTCATGTACTCAAATCATCTTGCAATAAATGTTAACATTCCATTAGCTTTCCTGATAGCTTGCTGTATCTGCATGTTAGCCTTCAGTAACTTATTGACAAAGCCACTAAGGTCCCTTTGCACATTTATACTTTCTGACCTTACACTATATGAGAAATATTCTGCATGTATTAGCAAAATGGATAACCTTAAATTGCCATGTTCTTATTCATTCACTAATTCTGATTAAATCCTCTCAAAGAAGTCTTACATCTTCCTCAAATACACATCCTTCATTAGCTTTGTATCATGTGCAAGGGGTTTCCTGTTGGAAATACTATGTTTGGTTTTCACATCCAAACCATTGATAAATAGTGAACTGCTGGTGCCCAAGTTCAGTTCTTTGCAGTACCCCACTTTCACATCAGCACACTAACTAATGACCCAGTTATTCCCACTCTCAGTTTTTTGTGTTAATTCATTCTTAATCCATTCCAGCCCATTACCTCTTCTACCATGTGCTTTAATTTCATGTCAACCTTGTACAACTTTAAGAAAAATAAGTATCAGTTCTGATAGAAAAAAGCTGCAGCCATCAGTTCTTTTATAAACTGTGGAGGTTAGGTGCATCCTTACCTCTGAATCAAGTTATAGGTTGGAGTTGCACTGCAGACACGAGCATGAAGGTCAACACTCCATTCCAGTGCTGAGGAAATGTTGCAATGTTCGAAGCATTGTCTTTCAAATAAGATGTTAAGTCAAGGCCCATTCTGATTTCTGAGCTAGCAAGAAAGATCCCATGACATTATTTATAAAGAGCAGGGCAGTTTTTTTTCTATATACTGGTCAATATTCTTCTGATTACAAACATATTTAATGGTCATTATCACTTTGTGGGAGCATGCTGTATACAAATTGGCTGCTGCATTTTACATAAGTGACTACACTGTAAAAGCAATGGATATACAGCATTCTGAGATGTCCAGTCGTCAGGAAAGGTAAATGCAATTTTTATATCTTCCACTCTAAATTCTCTAAAGAATTCACATTTAGTAGGAAATCTTAACAATAGATGAATACAAGACTATTCTGGCTTCTGTTACATCAGACAATTTATTAAACTTGATCAAGATAAGTACAAGTAAAACTTGGATTATCAGGCAAAAATGCAGCATTATCATTCTAATATTATAAACATTGTGCCGTTGTCATCACTGGCATGGCAAGGCAGGAACTCACTGTCTGAATAGTCAAAACAGACATATGGTTGGTGCAATCGTTACCTATTGCTAGTTTTTAAATAAGTTTGTCCTGCATCCACTTCTCACTAACTTGGAACAAAAAGGTGAAGCTGTGTTTTGAAATCTAGACAACAGATTTTAAAAATTGCTTGTGAATTGCTATATGAGTTAAACATTGCTAAACTGAGACAAAACTTTCATCGGCACTTGGATGCATGAAATCAGATTTTGAAAAGGAACACTATACAGGTTGAGAAGAGAATGACAATGGTTGGGCCTCTGAGTGGTCAGGGTATTGCTGTGAGAATACAGCTGAGATTGCCAGTGTGCATGACTCTTGTCCCAAAGGGGACAAAAAGAAAATGTGTGTACAAATTTCTTCTGCTTACTTCATATGGGGGGTCCCTGTTTTATGAATGTTCATAATTACTAACACAATCTCATACAGGACGACATATGAACATTTCTTGTACTACAAACGCCAGCTTTGTACTGTTCTGCATTGTGTTCTAAGTTGCATACAAATTGACTTACAAGTCGATGCCGGAACTGAACCTGTTCGCAACCTGGGACTGTCTGTCTATATAGCTTCTAGCATGGTAAATTCATCACACCGCGAGCCTGACTGATGAGCTTAAACCAGTTTCTGGTATAAGAATCTGGCTTTTTCAATCAATAGTGTTCAGCTGCAGAATCATCGGTTGAATCTAACGTTGAATCATATCTAATGGTGTTGAGGCCACAAACATGACCACTGAGAGGATAATTGACATTGTGCCTGCTGTGTTGTTTGATACAGTCTGCCAGCCATTGGGATGTTTGACCTACATACCTGGCATCACACCAGCAATGCAAGTCATATAACATTACTAATTAGTGTGGAAGGCAAGCCATCTTTATGGCTTGACAGCAGCATACTGTTTAGAAACCATTTGTGGATTTACTGCAAAGTAGTAGCATAAGAAAACTAGCTTCATCTGTTCAAACACTTAGCTCTCCCAAACACACTCTGAAGAAATCCTTCACTTTCACAAAGACCATGCAAGTTTGCTTTCCAAACTTGTATCCGCTCGGATTACGTTGTGATGCTTCAAAATTGCTGCAACCCCTTAGAGAGAGGAGATGGATGGGTTGGAAAACCTGTGAGAGTGAAGAAATTGAGCTGTGTGGCAGCCATGCTGTCTTTAAGCTCACAACCCAAAATTTCAGCTTATCATCGTTAAGGTGGAGATTTGAGATGGCCCAGGGAATTCCTTATGGACTCAGACCTGTAAGCCTCTCTCTGTTCATCCCAGCGATTGTACTCTTTGGAAGTCTGGCATAAAAAACACTTTTACAGACAGTTTAGTTTAATTTTAGTCATCCCCTTTATTTACCAATAGCATCACTGTTACAACATAAGCTAAACTAACTAGATTCTAATAACTGAGGAGAGTAGGGTACCAGTTCTTCAAGTGCCCCAGCAGGCTACTCCGATGTACTGATACAAAGTGGCTTCCTTAATACAAAAGTTTGAAAAAGACATTGCATGTTCTTAATTAGACAGATAACAGTGAAAAACAATAATTCATAAATAAGAAAAGTTAATTGACAGATCTGTGTGCGCTTGACTGACCATCAGGTGATTAAAAACAATCCAGCCGAGTTAGGCATCTGCTGGCAAGATAAGTTCCTATAAAGAAGTACAATCTAAATTAAGTGGGAGATGTCAAAAGGCATTATTGCAAAGCTTGTATGTCTGATATCATTGTTTTACGGAATGGCTTCTTAGCAAGGAGGGCAAACGTTTGACCATAAAATGGCTTCCCGACAGACTGTGTCAGAATCTCTTCAATGTTAGGTTTAGAATAATTTTAAGCTTGGAGCAGATTCCTGCTTTTTATCTGAAGCACAGAATCATTCTGTACCTGAGGCTGAAATGTTACTGCAAGGCTGTATTTAAAATAATTAATTAGTCTCAAATTAAACATTCCTTCTTTTCAAGTTTGTGACTCAAATTTAAATAAGACATAAGATCTGACTAGTTAGAATTGACAGTGGTGCAGTCATGGTCTGTAAAAACAAGTTAGTTGAAGCTTTACTAATATTACCTTTTACAGAGTTTGCATTTTATAACCAGTAATGGCTACTTAAAATCACCAAAAAGTCTCAAAATGCAATTAAATTCAATCCATAGCAAGTAAGCACGAAGATTTAATTTTCTACTGGCTCCAACAGCCTCAACACTAAAATGGCCTGTCTCTCTAGTGTCCTTCTGAACGCTCAGGTCAGGGTTTTGCAACAGCAAAAAAATTTTTTCTCTCTGTGTCTGCCCCACTTGCAAGGGGTAATGAGAATCCATTATAATTGACCATTAATTACAAAGCTTTTGATAGTACTGAGTTTCGTTTCAGGATCAGAATCAAACACTGTCACTAATTTCACAAGGCAACGGCTGTGAATGTTATCACTTGGTGTCCTGGTCACACAAATTCACCGATGCTAAGGCAAATGTTCTTAATTGCCTTGCAGCATCCTGTTGTCACTTGGTGAGCCCAGATGTCCCGGTCTTCTGCATTCCTTAAGATCCCTTCTTTTTTCTGAGCCTTCCTGCCTATTTTCTACTGCAGTAAATGTGTTCTATAATTCAGCATTACATTTTAGTCTAAATGTTTAAAGACAAGTTTTAAGGCTATAGACTTTCTCATCACCCCTACCATGGAATATTTACATACTGAGAGCAATAGAATGCCCACGTACTTTTTTGACATTGCGAGTTCAATCGCCAATATATCACCCAAGGAGGCCATTGATATTTGCACTATATTGGAGCAATCTAGATGTGCCAAAAGTATCTGAATCTGTTTTTATCAGACTTGTGAACTTTGAAATTGACATCATGATTTGCTGTGTCAGCATTAAGCCAATCCAAATAGACTGTTTTGCCATGGGATTCCGTCCAGGCCTTAGATGCGCTAACATCTTCATTGGTTACCGTGAGAAGCATGTCTTCAATAGAATGACCATTAACCTTCTACCCCTGCTGAACTTCCAAGTACACAAACATGAAATGTTTAAGATATTCAAATCTTCGGCTGCAAAAACTTTTTTTTCCCCGCAGGTTAAGAAACTACATCCTGCACTCAGATTGTCAATAGAAATGAAACATTCAAATGAGCTCCTTCTCAATGTGTTTTTAAGGAAATTTGCACTGGTTCTCTAGTAATTTTTTTTCTCTCCATTGAAAACCTGTGTTGACTGGTTATTATATGCCTTGGCATTCCTACACTTTCAGAAGGTATAAGATCAACCTTATGAATACGGCCCTAGTCATCTGCTAACCATGTAATTTTGATGACTACCTCAAAATTACCCTGAGAAGGGGAAGCTTTCTCAAAATTCGAGCAGGTGAAGCCAGGCTGCTACTTTGTAGTAAATGTAAGTGCTTTTCTACACTAACAGAATTCTACACTAACAAAAAGATGTCTTGCCTGCAACACAAATCTGGTATGAATCTCAGTGCCAGAATGTTGCTATACATGCAAGGCCATACATCTCAGATTTGTACACCATATCAAACATGTGCTGCTGACCATTTGCAGTGGTGCTCATGCAGCCTGTGCTTGCAAGCCTTAGAATACCATGTCCAACAATAGAAGTGATCCTACCAATGTTTACTGAGAAAACTTGAAAATGCTAAGAATTACATTGGAAATCAGTTTAAGACAGTCAGTCAAGATCACAGTTTGACGCATTTTCACAGGACCCTGTCTTATGTAAGCAAGAAGCATTTGCACATATTTTTCACATTTTCCTATGAGAAAGTAGTCAGAGAAACTGTCAATCTCTGCTGCCTTCTCATGGTAATACCCAAATGAATCAGTAATCCTGAGAACTCTGGTTACTTGTGTCCTTGTCAAAGACCAAAAGCCTCAACTTAATGTATCCTTTTAGCAGTGTACAAGCAACATAGCTGTAATTAATGCAGAATTTCAAACATACATCGTGCAGTGTGTGTGTGGAGATAAATTCAAATGAAGCATAATGGTTGGAAAGAAAAAAAATTCCTCATGCAGCAAGAAGTAGTTTAATAGACGTCACAAGCAAGAAATGGACAACAGTGTAGGAAGAGCTGCAGTGCGATGGCTTTCTGATAAACTGCTTCTACACAGGTGTGATGTATTTAGTACAAATAGTAATAATAATTCAACAGTTGCTTCATATCCCACAATTTCTCCCTGCAAAAATATACACAACTCTTTGAACATACTACCCCTATAGGGGAAACAGCTGCAGAATTGTTGTGATGCATTTTATCATTTGAACAGCTGGTTGCTTAGTTTGGAATCTAATATTGTAGTTGACCTTAAGGTGTGTCGGGTCTACAAGGGTCTTCTGCTTACCTGTTAAAAGGTGTTTTACTGATGAGCAATACTACATCTGAGATCTGATCAGACAATAGGCCAGAACACACATTCCACTAATCACATGACATTACAAAACCAGACTGGTTCAATTGTTATTAGCAACAATGTTATAAGATTTATGCCATTCTTACAACATTGGATTTTCAATACTATTACAAGAACCAACTGAATGTACAGCCTGATAGGAGACTGAAATTCTCCAGCATGGAACTGGAAGTCACCCTTTTAGTGTCTCTTCAAAAGCAGCAGCACCACCTTTACAGATCTTATTGTATCCACTTTCACTTGAGAGGGTCCATGGGATTTTTTTCCCATCTAAATGAACTGCAGAAGATAAACTTTGAGAACTAACACTTTAATGTTGCAGTCCTCAACTAATTTATAAATTAGAGGGCACACAACACAACTAATTATATTTATTCTGTTTATTTCCTGAAAACATAATTAAAGTTACTAGAATTGTGTTAATATCAATCTGCAAATCCACTACACAATATTTCACAACATCAAGGTTTGCCAAGACAACTTGAAATATAAACACGGAACAAATTTAAAATAAAAGACAGTGCATTAATAATAAAACAGCTGTAGTTTATGGATCACATCCTAGGGGGTCAGGGGGTTACAACTTAGTTTGCTGAAGAATAATTCCTATAAAGACATGGTTTGCAATCCCATAGCATTGCTTACAGTAAATCTGAACATGGTGTATTCACCATCATTCTCCTTATACTCTTTTAACTTCTATCTGAAGTTAATGTGGTACAACAGGAAAAGGAGCTGATGACACAAAGGCAATCTTTTTAGGTGGTCGGTGCTGGTCTTAGGACTCAGCAAAGATTGTGGACTACCTTTGAGGTGATGGTTTATAAGACTGCAAGGGAATTTTCTGAGTTCAGATATTTGATGTAGGCAAATTTTGTGTTGTGATTTCACCCTCATTTTCTGTTTCATCTTCCCATTCTTACTGTCTGTTAACAACTCCTGTTTATGCAAGGTTTGTGAAGGTTTGTAGCTCAGGTTGAGGTTTAGGGTGTAGGTTTGATATCTAGACGTTTCATTACCTGGCTAGGTAACATCAGTGGTGACCTCCAAGTGAAGCGAAGCTGTTGTCTCCTGCTTTCTATTTATATCTTTCTCCTGGATGGGGTTCCTGGGGTTTGTGGTGATATCATTTCCTGTTCGTTTTCTGAGGGGTTGATAGATGGCATCTAGATCTATGTGCTTGTTTATGGCGTTTGTTTGAAACGAAAACTACCAAACTTAAAAGACCCAGTACAACCCATGGACAAAACCAACGTCATCTATAAAATTCCACAAACACTACGTAGGACAAACAGGAAGAAAGTTAGCCACCAGGATACATGAACACCAGCTAGCCACAAAAAGACACGACCCCCTCTCCCTCATAGCCCTACACATGGATGGAGAAAAAAACCATTTCAACTGGGACAACACATCTATCCTGGGACAGGCTAAGCAAAGAAATGCCAGAGAATTCCTAGAGGCCTGGCACTCCAACCACAACGCCATAAACAAGCACATAGATCTAGATGCCATCTATCAACCCCTCAGAAAACGAACAGGAAATGACATCACCACAAACCCCAGGAACCCCATCCAGGAGAAAGATATAAATAGAAAGCAGGAGACAACAGCTTCGCTTCACTTGGAGGTCGCCACTGATGTTACCTAGCCAGGTAATGAAATGTCTAGATATCAAACCTACAGCTCAGCGAGCAAACCTACACCCTAAACTCCTGTTTACCTCAACCCACCAATGGCAGTAGTTGCACAAATGAAGTATTCATGAAGAGAAAAGGAGGCCAGAATTCCAAAGAACAACAAAATTTGCTATTATATGCTTTGAAGGGTCAACTTAATGAAATGATCTCATCTGAAATTAATCTGATTAATCATTTTTTTAACAAAAAAAAACTTATGGCCACACCAGAGAGAAAACCAAGATCTTATATTGGATCATGTAGAAGCAGCAATACCCTGTGGGGTTGGGAGGACTGCATGGTTAGTCCACATATCAAGGAATACCTTGATGTTACAAAACTTCTGTAAAGGAAGTGAGCTAAACAAAAAGGATCTGCTAGATACAAAGCCTTAACGTAGATAAATCATTCTGTTCTTGGGAGACCTTCAACAATGATACAAGACTTCTGACACTGTGGAATAACACTAAGTCCTCCTCACTTTTTAAGCTAGGTGTTTGAATCATCACAATATTAAACCAAATAAAAGGTTGTAGCTAAGAACAATTAAATCAAACAAAAAAAATTGAAACAAACAAAAACAAATTGTTGTAGAAACTCAACAAGTCTAGTGCATCTGCAGAGAGCAAACACAGATAATATTTCAAGTTCGGTGACCTTTCCTCAGGCAAAAAATTGATATGAGGAGAACCATCTAAGTGAGTGCTGTCATTGTGCCTGTGTGACCATATGAATTTGGGAGTCAAAAATTGCTTATGAAAATACTTCATCGAGAAAAACTCATCAATAGTTAATCTAGACTTCATTTATATTAAAAGCTTTAATTGCAGTACATATCACCAACATATTTAACAGTTAATTCATTGCAAGACACAGCATTTGCAAACATCAATATCTTCATTTTTATTTGATAAAAAGTATGGCTTTGTACACCTTGAGTTGTTCCACATAAACAAAGGTTGCTTATCTGGTTTAAAATTAAAATCTGGTAAATAAACAATCCCTATAGTTATCAGAAGCAATGCTGCAACTAATGCTTCATGAATTAAAAGGATAATCCCACTTGTTTGTTATTTCTCTGCCAATAAGTAAATTTTCCCTGATTTTATTGTTTTTAAAGAAAGGTCACATACCCATAATTGTTAACAGTCCAAACAGATAGGGACAATTCTAATGTAAAGTGGTATGGGACAGGGAAAGCAAAATAAACAAAGAATACTGCCTGATATTTTAGACAATTCAGAATGGGAACTACTCATCAATAAATTCATTTTAATTTGTTTGAATAACTGTATAATTGTTGTATAAACATTAAAGCATTTGTTTAAACTAAAGTTTAAAACAGCCTTGGAATGTTTTGTTGTTATACTGACATTGAAGCAAAGAAAAAATGCTTGTATAAAATACAGAGAGGACATTGAAAATAAAGTGAAATGTTTAAAAAGTGATGCGTTTTTAAAAAAGTTATAGAAACGTAATCAACTTATTGCTAATGGACAGCCTATTCATATTAATTCTCTGTTACAAGATATGCATTAAATATCTAACAAGACAATCACCCACAACTTTAATCATCACCATAATCTTCATAATGCTTCTTCTGGTCCTTTACCCATAGGCTTCCCATAGATCTGGAATGCCCTTTCCCCAGGCATGCACATATACCTGTGTACACGACAATTTGAATTGAGAAACACACTGTTTTAAGCTGTTCTACATCTGTTGCTGAAGAGTTCTTCTATAACTGTCCCATCTGCAAGAGTTGATGTATCTCCAAGTTCCCTCTCATTTCGGGCAATCTGCCTCAGAATGCGTCTCATAATTTTACCTTTATGGTGAGGGGGGGGGGGGGGGGGGTGGAAGTCAAAAGCTCAATATAAAATTTTTAAACATATAATTTTGGATAAATTATTTACATGATATACCGTACCAGAACGGGTTTTGGGCAATCCAGGAGCATTCTGTATATAGTCAGGAGTGGCAATGGGTCCTATTTTAACTCGAACTGCAATATACAAAAATAAAATTGTTAATGGAAATGGTTAAATTGCGAAGCATAGTTAAAGTTAGAAAATTCCCTTGATTCATTGCATAAGTTCAGATAACATTGTGTGAACTTACAGAGAGCAAGATTATAGTGTGAATGTAACCTACAGGTAGAAAACCAGCATTTGAGCAAGACATTATACTCAATGATTTGGTAATGATTCTTTTGTCCAAAAATTATCCAAAATTTTGTCCAAAAGTTTGATTCATTGAAATCAGAAAGGTAATCTTGGTTAAAGGACACAAGTATCATAATTACCAGGAAGAAGAAACCAAGAAGAGTACTAGACCTTTGTCTGAACACCCCCATCTAATAATCTATTTACACTTCGAGCAGTATTATGTCATGTGGTTCCCAGTTCAAAATAATCACATTTTTAAGCCAAATTGCTGGAGCTTCAAACATATTTCTCAAATCACACCATATGTTACAGGCTCATGAGATCAAAATCCTGAAATTCCCTCCTGAAGGACATTGTGGGTCTACCTACAACACTTAGATTGCAGTGGTTCAAGAAGGCAACTCACAACCACCTTTTCAAGGGCAACTAGGGACAGGCAAGAAATGCTGGCCCAGCCAGCAATGCCCACATCACACAAGTGAAAAATATTTTTTAAAAAGTTAAAAAGATGCATACATTGCTAGTTTGATACCCAGACTGTAGCACAATAAAAAGTTATGTAAACTCTGGTTACTTAAAAAAGGGACCCAAGGGACACCTTTTTCATGCAGAGGGTGGTACATGTATGGAATGAGCTGCCAGAGGAAGTGGTGGAGGCTAGTACAATTGCAACATTTCAAAGGCATCTGGATGGGTGAATATATGGAAAGGGTTTGGAGGATATGGGCTGGTTGCTAGCAGGAGGGACTAGACTGGGTTGGGATATCTGGTTGGCATGGACGAGTTGGACCGAAGGGTCTGTTTCCGTGCTGTACATCTCTATGACTTTTAACATATGCATGACCATATATTTTAAATCATATTGGAATAATTATAATAGGTTTAGTTAACGAAGCCAGTTTAGGATAGATGAGATGACCTGGGGGGCATCGATATAGCGGAGGAAAAAGTGGGGGGTGGTGCCAGTGTAGCTGCGGAAGATGGACTGTTCCACATATCCAACGAAGAGGCAGGCACAGCTGGGGCCCATGCGGGTGCCCATGGCTACTCCTTTGGTTTGGAGGAAGTGGGAGGATTGGAACGACCAGTTCAGTCAGTCGAAGGAGGGTGTCAGTGGAAGGGTACTGGTTGGGTCGGCGGGAGAGGAAGCAGCAGAGGGCTTGGAGGCCTTCGTGATGGCGGATGGATGTATATTGGGACTGGATGTCCATCGTGAAGATAAGGCGTTGGGGGGCCGGGGTAGCGAAAATCTTGGAGGAGATGGAGGGCGTGGGTGGTGTCCCGAACGTAGGTGGGGAGTTCTTGGACTAAGGGGGACAGGACAGTGTCGAGGTATGCAGAGATGAGTTCGGTGGGGCAGGAGCAGGCTGAGACAATGGGTCGGCCGGGACATCGGATAGATGACCACATGATGGATTAAGAGATATTTCATCAGAAGAAAGAAGAGACCCTACTATTCCTGCTGCTATAAAACAGTCCAGGATGTTCTGCAATGTCAGATCACAGGATACATTAGGAACTTGTTTATTTCATAACAATAAATCTGCATCTTCTGGCAGACCAATTTCTAAGCAATACTCCCAACTGAAATCTGGAATATGAACAGACAAGCTGACAAGACTGAAGTGGCAGGACACTGGTGTGCCTTTGGTGTTGGCAAGGATGTATGAGTATATCACCTGCCAGCTTTTGGGACTGGGATTAGTGTTTGCAGAAAGGTATGGATTTCTAATCCTTCACTGAAGAACTGTTATACATATTTAGAGCAAATGTCCCACTCTTTTCCACAGGACAAAAAAGAAAATATCAGATTGTTAATTCTACACAAGCTAAGGCAGAGATTCAGGGAAATACATAAGAGGATGCCAACCAATTGGAATCACAAATTACTTTGAACAAAGCAGATCACACGTGACATATACAAAACTAAAATAGATTAATTATATTCTCCATCTACAGATACTTCATGTATAGTATAATGTTGTTTAAATTTATTATTATTGAAAACTTTGAACATTAATTTCAGCCTGGGGTTCTGGAGTTTGCAATAGACTTTCAGAGTTACACAAAGTCAGACACTTGCATTTTTTCTGTATTTGCTACAATTTTAATAGTGCCTTCCAGCAGACTGATACACATTACTTCAGAAATTAGGTTTGGGTATTTACAAATATATTTGCAAATAAAAAAGATGAAAACTGCCAACTTTGAATGGGAGGTGAACATCTAACATTACTAATGTATTATAGCTGCAGTGTAACAACAAATGTAAAGGTTTACATTTTGAGTTTTACATTAATGTTGGAAGATACTACTTTATACTGGCTTTAAGCACTTAATAGCTTATAGGTTGCTTTCCAACTTTAGAAATTTCACTGATGGGGAATGATTACTGAACAGTACAGACACATTGCATATGCAGTTCCCTGCTTTCCCAAATGCAAACATGAAGCATGCAGGTAAAATTGACAGTGCCATGCACACCACTCAAATCCCTCACTCTACACTACTTGGAGGAATGAAATCACTACTGATTTAAAACTAAAGCGTTTCATCAGTGAAAGCCCTTAGAAATATTCAGGTTCAGCTCTACCAACCAGCCTCTTACTGCCAATTAAAGTTTCACAACTGATGGGTTAGTGAACTTTAAATCAATGTCCCACTGTATGTTGGAATGTTATTCTTATATCTTTTCAGTTCAACAACATTTTGATATGCACCTGAACAGTTCTGCAAACAAGCATTTTCAGACAGTTTGGTAATGGTTAAAGTAATTATATACTTTTGAGTCTTTTCAATAAGTCAATGACGAAATAGCTTTGGAAACTCTGGCAACTATGTAAACAGGACATAAACTAGACAGGAACTTTTTTTCTGAACATCTCTGAAAAAGCTCAGAACATCTTTTAAGCTTTCAGATTCCACCGGCCAGAAAACCTCACAACTACAAAAACTTTAAGATTACCTGTTGTAACCAAAATGATTGAAATAACTCTAGGGGAGGCACAGATGAAGAAACTTATAGCAGGGCCCCTCTCAAACAGCATCACAAAGCAGAGAGTTGAGGCAATTGCAGTTGTTCAGGAATTAAGACTGAGGAAGCACTTGAAATGTTCACCTGCCTTTGCCTTTCAAATTGCTGCAAATACTCAGGGGTGTGATCACACATATTGATTTTGCGCGATACAGACATTCTGTTCCATCTTCCACTTCCCAAGGATGAGCACAGGGACCATTCTGTGTGTTGCATGGCTATATTGAGAATAGAAATATTCCCTTGGATTCCCTGCTTGGAGTTTGTCCTGCTGCATTACAACCATGGTAAGTTGCAAGTCAGGCCTGCATGCCTTGGGACAGAGAATTGCTTCATCTGAACTCACTGTATGATTTACAGTCAGCAGCTGGCCATGAAAGAACTAAGCACATAGCTAGGTTTTTTTTAAAATTTATTCATGGGCTGTAGACATCACTGGCTAGGTCAATGTGTTACCTCTCTTTAACTGTCCTGGTTGCCCATGGTACTTAAGAGTCACTACATTCCTGAGGGTCTGGAGTCACATGTAGACCAGACCCAAAAAAGAATGGCAGCTTTTCATGCCTAAAAGGACATTATGGAGCCAGATTGTTATATAAAAAAAAACTATCGACAATGGTTACACGGCCACCAACAGGCCTGATTTTTGCTCCAGATTTTTTTTTGTTCAATTCAAATTTCAGCTTCTTTACTTGAATCCAGGTACCCAGAACATTACTCTGGGTTTCTGGATTACTGATCCAGTCACTTGACCACATGACACCACTACCTCCCCATGAAGCCACATCAATTGTGAACTACATTAAACCTCACCCTAGTCATACACATCTGTCTGTAAAACTGCAGATGTAAGATCTGATCATGTTGTTACTTCACACGGAGGTCTGCAGGCTACTGGACTGAAGGGTACTTCAGAAATATTTGAAACTAAGGGTTCAACTGCTGCATCTGCAATTAACTACAAAAGAGTTCATTGGTTTTCTTTGTGATTAAAATATGATGTGGTTCCTTGCTTATGTCACAGATATATTTGGAAAGCTCAATGAATTGAATACAAGAATTCAACAAAAGAACACAAAGCTTCTGCAAATGAGTGACCAGCTCAAAACACTTGTGAAGAAAACTGCATTCAGGAAGAGTAACATGCTGTCGTTAATCTTTTCTTTCTAAACTTTTCTGTGAAAATGATATCAGCGTTCCACTCGTACACTAACTGACCATTTCTATGTCTTGGAGATGCCTTTGCAACTTTTTTTCCCTGATATGGATATGGAAAAGTTTGCTTGGATCCAAAAAATCATTTTCAATGTCAGCCTGGATTCACTGACAGTTGAAATTGAGCAGCCGATTTGGGATTTTCTGTGATCAAAACTTAGGAAAACATTTTCCAGAGTATCTTCAATGGATTTGGCATGAAGAGTTACCATCCCTGACTTTGTAATGCATCATTTTCATTGGTTTCATTGCTGCCACTAGCCTTTGGCCATGGCCTAAGCAGTAACCAACTCAACACCACCACCACAATCACCTCCATTTGGATGAGGACATGCAGGCAGGTCTGGCCTGTCAATTCTCTCTGGTTGTCTTCATTTCTGTACCATCTTTTCCTACAAGAAAGGGATATATGCTCTCAAGGGTCTCACAATCTGTTTGGCTGTTGTGGTTATGAATGGCCGACAGTATGTGCAAGCAGTGACATGAGGTTTGCAGCAATGTCAAGTACGTATGTGTAAGGTGAAGCTATAAATGTGAGGTATGAGCTCTGATTGGTAGACTATTGCAGTGTGAGTGAAGGTACTGGATTGCATTAAGCAGCGATAATGTTTGATGGGACCTGGAAGATGCATTTGCTGATCTGCACTAATCACAGGATGTCACTGAACTTCTTGCTGCACTGCATCCAGGTCCTCAGGGCTTGTTTCATTGCACTGACTGCTACAGATATCTGCTCCCATTACCCTCTGGGTAATTTTCTGGATACTCTCTGGCAACCTATGGACAAAGCACTTATCTTATCAACCAAGGCCTCCACTATAGTATTGGAAAATCTACCTGCCTTTCTCCATGTTGCACCTTGATTAAGTGTTTCCTGAGTTAGAATCAGTTGAGGAATGTCTGCATCATGCGCTGGAAGCCAGAGTGCAGCTGCTTTTTAAGAGCTGCCAGTTAGCTCTAAACAGTGCAAGCTGGCTTTGAAGCAAATATTAATTTTGAGCATCCTGTTGAGATGTATAGCCAATGAACAGCATGGGCTGTGCTGATGTCAAATAGAAATCACTCAAATGAACATGGATCACCAAGACAGCACTTCCACTGAACATGCGCTGGTTATTTGAACATTACAATCCCCAAGCCTGTATTATTTGAAAATATTCAATTTGGAGCCTAGACACTTTACAGACAAGTCTTTGGGGAGGTAAGAAATGAGGGAAAGCTTTTTTCAAACCATGTAACTAAATACACTGGGACAATAATCATATTCAAAACACATTTTCATACTTAACGATGAGTTATCATTTTTTGTAAAAACAAGTTGTTGATTTTAAATTTGCTCTAGTATTTTTTAGAAACAGATACCTTGATCTTTTAGTTCAGCAATCAGCGTTTCAGTAAATTCATATCCAGCTTTCAGAGTGACAAAGCAGTAGAGGCATTCTCCTTTTATTGGGTGGGGATGACTCACAACAGCAGCTTCAGCTACAGTTACATGTTCTATTAATGCAGACTCCACTTCAGCAGTGCTCAAAAGGTGCCCTGTAAAACAAAACCTTTCTTCTCTTAGATAGTGTTACAAAGGAATAATATAGTTCATCATCTTGTGTACACATTTTAACACGCAGAATAAAAAACTTTCCCTGGAGCAGAGGCTGAACCTTATAGAGATTTATAAAATCATGAGGGGCATGAATAGGGTAAATACACAAGGTCTTTTCCCTGGACAGGGGATGGGGGGGGGGGGTTGCTCGTGTGAAATTAGCTGCCAGAGGAAATGGTGAAGGTTGGTACAATTACATTTTAAAAAGTTTCTGAATAGGAAGGGTTTAGAGGGATATGGACCAAGTGCTGACAAATGGGACGAGGTTAATTTAGGATATCTGGTTGGTATGGAAGAGTTGGATCAAAGGGTTTACTTCCATACTGTACATCCCTAGGACTCTATAAGTAAGAGCTGTGTCGATGCTTGCTAATAAACCATAAGTGCTGTTACGTTAAGAAACAACAGCAGGGTGAGATGAATGGAATAGAATTGAATAATATCAATGCAGGAAATAATTCAGAACAGGGACCTGGAGTAAAGGAATAAAATTAGATGGACCATTTATAAATAGGGAAAACTGAAGTACAGGGAGGACAGTAGCTCAAAGTGATGAGACTTCCTAGAGTAAATGTTCTTTATTATGGACATGCAGTTCCAATGCATTTTAGGGATAAGGAGCTTCAGTTACATGGATAGGTTGAAAAAGAAAAAGTATATATGATGAACTATATTTGCACTGCAAAGTTTTCAAAGGGCCTGCCAATTTAGCTGGCACTGCCATACACCTATTAGCATCACACAAAAACTGGCAGTGACGCTTTCTCTGTTTTTAAAATCCAAGTAGCTTAGCTCGGAGAGAGCAAACAATAGAAATGAGGACCAAGTGGTTCAGAGTCAATCAAAAACTGAAAATATGTCAAGGTGTAGCTCATGTAGTAGCATGCACAAGTGCAACCATAAACACATCAGTCTATATGCAGATATTCAAAGTGGTCAGAACCTCTTGTCCTGACTGAGATGGGAAAGAAGCTGGTGCAGTCCCTCCTCATTACACTTAACAACATGAACCCAGGCACTGACTGTAACTAAAAGTCTAGAAAAACCATCATAGATGACCTGGATGACCCAATAAGAGGCAAAAATCAGGATGAATTAAACTCTACCTGAAGTGTCTAATACCTGTTGCTGGGAATTAAAGTAGGTTTAGTGCAGGGCAAAATAAACCACTGTTAAACTGACCTAACAATGGGCTACTACTGTGTGCTGTTGTATTTAAGCTTCTGATAATATTTAAACTGGATTGCAAATTAACAACAATTGGAGAGCAAACTAAATAAATATATAAATATTTCTTAAAACAGCTGCACAAGAGATTATTTTTCTGCTGTTAAGCTAGTTGCCATCTTCTATATCATGTCTAGAATCCCAACATAATCCAATTTGACTGTTGGCTGCATCTAGTGAATAAAAATGAAACCCCTTTGGGAATTAAGTTATTTTTAAAATGTCAGGAGAACATACATCATATATTCATTAAGACGTCTATAAGTGACCTCCTTTCCTACTATCATGTCCTTGCTGGCAGTTGCAGGCACTAGTTAATCCCATTCCTTTGCCTTTACCCAGAAGCCTTACACATCTTTCTCTTCAGCAAATAACCACTTTCCCTTGAAAATCATAACATAATATGCTTCCACCAGGCTATCAAGCAGTCCACGGAAGATCCTAACCACATACTGCAAGGAATGTCTTCTTTTCTGGCTTTGTTTGGATTATTTTGCCCTATGCCTTACATCCTCTAGTTCTCAAGCCTGTATCAATGGAAACAGATTTTCCCTATTTACTCTGTCCAGAACACTCATGGTTTTAAGCACCTTTATCAAATCTTGTCTGAAACAACTCTTAAGAAAAACAACCTTTTCTTTTCCAATCTATCCATGTAACTGAAGGTCCTCATCTCTAAAATGCTTCTAAGTAAATCTTTTCTACACCTTCTTGAACATTAACTCATCTGTCCTAAAGTGTGGCGTCCAAGATTGGATAATATTCCCAATCAGGCTGAACCAGAATTTAACAGTTATTTCAACACATTTAGAAACATGCAGCACTTTGTAGATAAGTTATTCATAATTTCATGATGACAGTTGGAGCAAATTCCTTGAAACAATTTCTTGTCCTGATGCAAGTTCAGAAAATTCCCAGTCATGTGAACAAGAATTGCCCATCCAGTGAGTACAGTCATATGAGATATACAGCATGGAAACAGACCCTTTGGTCCAGCTCATCTCTGCCAATCAGATATCCTAATCCAGTCTGGTCCCATTTGCCAGCATTTGATCTATATCCCTCTAAATCTTTCTATTCATATACCCATCCAGATGCCTTTTAAATGCTGTAATTGTACCAGCCTCCACCGCTTCCTCTGGCAGCTTATTCGATAGATGCACCACTCAGTGAAAATGTTGCCCCTTAGGTCCCTTTAAAATATTTTCCCTCTCACTTTAACCTATGCCCTCCAGTTTTGAACTGCCCCACCCTGGGGACAAGACTTGTTCTATTTACCCTATCCATGCCCCTATGATTTCCTAAACATCTATGGTCTGTACAGTCAAATCAACACAACCTCCCAGTTGCTAGCCACTTCAACTCCCCTGACAGCATGCCCATCCTGGGCCGTCTCTAACATCAACACAAGACTACATGCAAAGTGCAGAAAGAACACCTCATCTTCTGCCTCAGGAGCTTACAACCATACTGCCTTAACATAGAATTCACCAACTTTCAAATCTCCCCACCCTCTACCTCATCCCAGGCCCAGCCCTCCCTCTCCACCCCACCCCCTTAACCTGACCCCACCTGTCCAGCTTTCTTCCCACCTATCCTCTCCACTTTTCCCACTGACCAATCACAGCCACCTCCTATCTGCATTCACTAGCATCTGATACTCCAGGGAATATAGTCCCAGTCTATTCAGCCTCTCCCTATAGCACAAACCCTCCAACCCTGGCAACACCCTTGTAAATCTTCTCTGAACCCTTTAAGTTTCACAACATCCAAGTACCTCGGGGTCACCACTTACAAGTCTCGATTAAACTGATTTAGTAATAAAATATAGTATGGTCTTTCCACAAGATCATTCTAATTACAGAAATAGTAGGCTAACCATAATCCAATCACCCAAGTTTCACATCAAGTAAGAACAATAAAAATAACATTGAAGAAAAATTCTTACACAATTCGACAAAAAAAGAAAACATGAAAGAGGGAAGCATCAGAGCAAATAATCGCACTCGGCTTCACCTCACTGAAGGGTTAGTTCAGGTTTGATTTATGTTGCAGATTTAAAATTTACGAGGAGTGGTTCTGACCTTGCATCTATTCCAATATTTTGTGACAGCATACTATTTCTGTTGGGAATCAAAAGAAGTATGAACTACAAATCTTACCAGATACATTTAGCATGTCATCAATCCTTCCAGTGATCCAGTAGTAACCATCTTTATCTCTCCTGCAACCTGTCAACCAAAGTTAATGATTTTAAACTAAATATTTGTTTAAATTTATGCCTATTTAGTAAAAATATGAAGAATGTAGACAGTACCAAAATATTACTAGCTAATCTGGCTTCGAAAACAAATGGTGCATTTTTAAAGTGTGCAGACATTCAGAAACTGTGCCTCATGGTCAAGAAAGAACACGCATCCACAGAACATCTTCATGACCTTTCAACTTGCCAAAGTGTTTTAATGACAATGAAATACTTGTGAATTATTGTCACTGTTTAAATATTCAGTGGAAGTCCAGTTTAAGCAATTCACCATCTCCTGTGACAAAATATCCAGGGAACTTCTTAAAATAGGTGGTTTCAAAACGTTGATGGTTGCCATAAATTGTACGCATTATGGATGGCCAAGGCTTCTTGAATACCTGGATGTAAAAAAATTTAAAGAATAGACATGGTTTAAAGCTAAATAATATAGCCCACTGTCATGTAGAAATATTAAAACAATGCATTAAGTTAATCACATTAAGAGTTTATGACTCAAACTACACAACAGACAGTCTGTATAGTTCATGGGTTGACTGTAGTTGTAGTGACTGAAATCAGTGCTGTTTAAGTTTTAACAAAGTCTTATTTATTTTGTGCAGCTATTATCAATGCTATGACAATGAAAATAATGTTTGTTACAATATTGCTCTCAGTAACAGAAATAAACTACACCCATCATGTTAGGCAAGAATGAGGACTGCAGATGCTGGAAATCAGAGTCTAGATTAGAGTAGTGCTGGAAAAGCACAGCCAATCAGACAGGATCCTGATGAAGGGCTTTTGACCGAAACGTCAATTTTCCTGCTCCTCGGATGCTGCCTGACCGGCTGTGCTTTTCCAGCACTACTCTAATCTACACCCATCATGTTATTCAAGCAGGCTGTGTGTTTGCAGATGAGGAGTAGAGAGAGGAGAATGGACTGAAGTATAAATACAATGGATACTACCACTAGAAGGTTAGAGACCTGACCATTTTCATATACTCCCGCAAATTGCATTCCTGCTTCTATTTAAAAGGTTATACTTCTTCCTTTTTACAATTTTTTAATCCAACACACTGAAAACTCCCCAAATACCAATGTGCATTCTGCTAATCCATGTTGCTCCAGCTAGCTACTGGCAAGTACGTGTTATCAGTTCAAGGTATCTATGCTTTAATTTTTACTACTGTTCCTGCAGAGACCAATTCCCTTTGACCATCATGGCAAGATCAGCAACACAGCATAGTGGATGTAAACAATATTCTACATAATACTTGACAGAATCCCTACAGCGTGGAAGCAGATGATTTGGCCCATCAAGTCCAAACTGACCTGCCAAAAAGCATCTCACCTAGTCCCACCACTTTACCCTATCCCTGTAACTCTGCATTGCCTGTGGCTAATCCACCTAACCTGCACAGCCCTGGACACTATGAGCAATTTAGCATGGGCAATTCACCTAACCTGCACATCTTTGGAGGAAACCGGAGCACCTGGAAGAAACCCACACAGACACAGGCCTGCCAACTTCACAGATAGTCACCGAAGGATGGAATCAAATCTGGGCCCCTGGCGCTAACCACTGAGCCTCCATGCCATCTTTAGCATCACTCGAACCTTTTTTCAGGTTCAAGGGATGCTAGGAACTTGTGGTCACCATTTAATTTACTAATAAACTGAATGCTAGATTACCAGTCAAGAAAAAAAAACGAAGGAAGTTTGCTTGTGACTAAATGGTGACAAGGATGTCCGCTAATGGAAATAATAGTAATGAGTAATAAAAACAAACTTCAGATAAATTCAGATTCATCAATGGCAAATTCTGATTGAAGAAAAAATAATGAATACAAAAAAGGCAGCTTTTTGAAATCCTAGTGTATGCATATTAAGATCAATGGTAGTCCTTAGCTTCAACTATAAGAACTTGGTTACAATTGGTTCCTTTAAACAGCCTGACACGTGGAGCTGCAGTTCTGTTGTTTCTGCTCTGCATCTAACTGCATTTCACAATGTTACTCAGGAAAACAATTTTGGACATGTCATTGTACTTCCCTACAAAGAGCTCTTCTCCCATCAATTACATTTTAAATGGTATATCTTTGCACAGTAAAAGCAGCATTGTCTGTAATGTTTGCAGGTTTTAAGAGGTTACTATTTAAGGATAGTTTGAAATTGCATTAGGTTATGTCCAAAGCAATTTCATACTGTTTCAGTCAGGAGTTGTGTCAAATTCTTTCTTTAGACATTTAATGCAAATTTACGAGCAAGAGGAAGGAGAAATGATCTTACACTTAAATGGTCATAGAACTATCTATCCTCTATCCAACTTCTACCTTCTTTCCTGAGGTGTCACTCAATACCAACACTTCTCACTGAGGGAACAGGAACTAATTGCAGCACTGTAACTGTTGCCCTAGTTGACATCAATTAAGAATATAAATTAAGAATGGAACTTGAGATTTAATATATGGCTTGAGTGAAGAAAAACATAACTATGATTTACATAACACTGTACACTTGGCAGGACATGCCTAAACATCTCAAGGCCAATGAGACATACAAGGTGGGAGTACAAATGTCATGCTGCGGCTAAGCTGTACACAGAAATCAAATTAGGTAACTTATTTTAGCTATGTTGTTCAAGAGATAAACGTTGACCAGGACAATGGTCAACTATTCTTCAAATAGTGCTGTATGATCACTTTTGTCCACTTGGGAGGTTGAACACTTCAAAAAATGAAGTATTTCTAATGTGCAGCAAGTAATGAAATTCAGCCAAGGTCAGCCTAGAACCTGCAACCTTCTGACTCAGAGGCAAAAGTACTACCATTCAGCAAAGGTTACTTTAGTATTACATTCACATGCAAGGCAAATAGAAAACTCAAAAGTTAAATAACCCATAAGCATTTTTCTAAAATCAGTTCTAGCTTAGACTAACAAAATGAAATGGAGCTCTCACCAGTCACAATATTTCTACTTAATGTTTAAAGTATTGCATCACATTTGTAAAATAAATGTCATTGTTCCTGCAAAACTGCAAACCAGCAATGCACGTGTACAAGTTCAACACTATTACAGGTACCTGTAGAATGTTATATGCAGCTGGAAGATCTGCACTATACTGCTGATTTTGTGTCAATAAAAAAAGGATATCTGCACAAAACTACCAATATGATCAGATGACTACTGATAAGTCAATCTTCAATATCAAGAAAAAGGTTGGTGCTTGATGTCTGTTATAAATTTAACAATTTAAATACAAACAATTCTGAGACAGTCCACTAACCCATCAATTTACAACCAACAGGAGACAACCTAGAGCCAGTATGAACACCAAGTGACATGACATTGCTTATTAGATATGGTCTCACTTTATTTTCTTTCAGTACACTTGAGAATAAAACTATCAAACCAATTACAGAGCTGGAATGAGCATCAACTTGGGAATAAATAAGCAAGCCAACACGCTATGTTTAGTGCATAAGGACTTGACATTTATAAACTAACTTGAAAGCGTTTTCTTTTATCTAATACAATACACATTTTTAAAGGTTTCAAAACAAGATCGTAATTCAATTTTTCATACCAAATAACCTTCGGACTCTCCTTCCAGTTCTTCTCCAGATTCATTGAGGATGGCAGGGACAACTCCAAAAAAGGGAAAACTCTGAAAATTAATGAATATCTGAATTGAACATGAATTATTTGAACTTAGTTTATCCATAAAAATTATAACAAATAGTATCATGAAACATCTCCATTAAAAAAGTATTTATATAGGCCAACAAATGATAAATTTGGGATTTTGAATTTTGCACCAGGGACCAATTTTCATCTGAGACAATGGTAGGACCATTACAATGTCCCTAATCTCCCCAAGTCGGAGAAGGAAAACTGACCATTCCTGCTGGAAGTGCACATAATGATGAGACAAGATTGTATTAATTGTATAAAGTCAATAAGGATTACTTTGAGGGTCACACACAAAGAAAGCACCAAATTCCTTTGTCATCAGATCCCAAAGTCAACACTTTCAAGAGAGATAAGCAGGATCTCCCAAAATGCAAGTCACAGAAACTGAAGAGAAAGGAACAAGGGGACATCTTATTTAAAGCAAAACTGAAAAAAACATTTTACTGTCAAAATCTGGAATGGAACTCTATCAGATAGAGACAATAAGATTTAATTAAAATTTGTTGAAACATTATTCAAATTGAAGTCATCAGCTGATATTCACAAGTATTATCTCAGCAATGCCTAAGTTTCAAATGTGAAATGGTGCAGAAAGGACAGAATAACCAATTTCAAAATGTATTTTGAGAGTGAGAGTAGCTTTATTTCTACCATATATAACTGATACAGTAAAAACGAGACAGCAGTCCTTCAGGACCAAGGTTCGACATGACAAAGTGCATAAGAAGTGCAAAACACACAAATTAGCACAGTAATTCCTGACATATCAAGACAACAGGCACAGTGGTGTACAAATGTGCTGTCCATACAAAGTGACAAATAATGACTTGTTATAGATATTGTTCTGCAAAATTAATATTGCATTCAGCAGAGAAATATTTATGTTTCAGATGATGAATGACACTTTACTCACAGCTGACCCTGGCTTCAGTGGGATGGCAGCTGGAAGAGGAGTAATCATGTGACCACCCTGCAAACAACAGATAATCTACATTAAGGCAAACAGCTGACAATCAAGACTAAAGTGAACACAATAATATAGAAAATACTGGGAAAGTGGTAACATATCATCCTCACAATGAAGTAGCCAACTACTGTAATAAGGAAGGATCTTAGAAGGCTTCTCAACTGAGGCTGTTTGGGTAGAGCTTAAAAACAAAAAAGGGGGCAATCACATTGTTGACAGTATATTATAGCATCCAAGGAGCTTCGAAATTGACGTCGATTTCGAAGCTCCTTGGATGCTGCCTGAACTGCTGTGCTCTTCTAGCACCACTAATCCAGAACCTGGTTTCCAGCATCTGCAGTCATTGTTTTTACCCCAGTATATTATAGCGGATCTCTAAAGAGTCAGGGAGAGATAAGTGGACAGATATGTAGGCAAATTTCACAGGTGTATTAAAATAACGGTAATAATCGTAGCAGATTTAAGTGTCTCTGATATTAACTAAAATAGACAGTGTGAAAGGCCTAGAATCCTTAAAATAGTTCTAGCTTTTTAAGCCAGGATTTAAAAAGCCCTACAAGAGTCGGGGCATTGCCAGACCAAAATTTTGATAACAAGGCCAGGCAACATGATAGAAGAGTCATGGGGGAGAGCATTTTGAGGATAGTGACCATAACTCAGTAAGATTTAAGATGGTCATGAAAAAAGCCACAAATGAACAAGAAATAAAGGCTTTGAATTGTGGAAATTCTAATATTAATATGGTACGACCCAATATCACTAAATTTGTTGGAAGTAGCTATTTGTAGGAAAATCTATTTCACTGCAGTGGAAGTCTTTCAGAAAGGAAGTGCAGGGTCAATGTGTTCCTGCAAAAGGTGAAGAGAAGCAGCAGAAGAAAGAACATGTCTAGAGAAAACTGGATATCAAGGAATGTATGGAACTGAGTAAGTCCAAATATAAGGGTCAGACTGTTCAGGAGAGAGATCAGGACACTGGAACTCACTTACACAAATGGCAGTTGATGCTAGATTAGTTGTTAGTTTTAAATCGGAGGTAAATTTTTCAAGGTTTATGTAAAGATTTGTAGTTCGGGTGCTGGTTGTCATAGTTGTGGGTATATTTGCCAAGCTCAGGGAAAAGATCTTGTCTATTTACCCTCTCATGATTTTATAAACCTCTGTAAGGTCATCCCTCAGCCTCTGATTCTCCAGGGAAAACAGCCCCAGCCTGTTCAACCTCTCCCTATAGCTCAAATCCTCCAACCCTGGCAACATCCTTGTAAATCTTTTCTGAACCCTTTCAAGGGTCACTACACCCTTCCAATATGACCTCCCAACTCCTGTACTCAATACTCTAACCAATAAAGGAAAGCATACCAAATGCCTTCTTCACTATCATATCCACCTTTGACTCTACTTTCAAGGAGCTATGAATCTGCACTCCAAGGTCACTTTGTTCAGCAACACTCCCTAGGACCTGACCATTAAGTGCATAAGTCCTGTCCTGATTTGCCTTTCCAAAATGCAGCACCTCGCATTTATCTAAATTAAACTCTATCTGCCACTCCTCAGCCCATTAGCCCATCTGATCAAGATCCCTTTGTAATCTGAGGGAACCTTCTTCGCTGTCCACTACACCTCCAATTTTGGTGTCATCTGCAAACTTACTGACTATACCTCTTATGATCACATCCAAATCATTTATATAAATGATGAAAAGTAGTGGACCCAGCACCGATCCTTGTGGCACTCCACTGGTCACAGGCCTCCAGTCTGAAAAACAACCTTCCACAACCACCCTCTGTCTTCTACCTTTGAGCCAGTTCTGTATCCAAGTGGCTAGTTCACCCTGTATTCCATGAGATCTAACCTAGCTCTCCAGTCTTTGTTGCCTGGGCTGGAGCATTTCAACTATAATGAGAAACTATGAGAAGCTGGAGTTGTTTTTCTTAGAGTATAGGTGGCTGAGGGTAGATAGGAATAAATGGGATTCTTAATAGAGGGATCATTAATCAGGGGCATAGATTTAAGCTAAAGGGGTGGAAGCTGAGAGGAGATTAATTAAAGAATATTATTTCACCCAGAGGCTGCTGGGTATCTGAAATCACTGCCTGAAAGAATGGTAGAGGTGAGAACCATCACAACATTTAAGTATTTAGATGATCACTTAAAGCGTCATATCAGACAAGGCTATCAGCCAGGTACTGGAAAATGACTAGAGGAATTAGGTCTTGATGACAAGCACAATAGAACCTCTTCCTATTCTGTAGAACACTGACTATATAAGTTGTTTGAGTGCAATTTTGCTTCAATCTGAGGTTTCAAATCAGATGAACATTAAAGTCCAATCCAAATAATTTAAGCATCAGATTTTTCTATATCATCATAAATTCAGTCATAAATTTTAGATTAGATTAGATTACTTACAGTGTGGAAACAGGCCCTCCGGCCCAACAAGTCCACACCGCCCCGCCGAAGCGTAACCCACCCATACCCCTACATCTACATCTACCCCTTACCTAACACTAAAATTGTGAACTGTAAACTCAAAACAAAATAATTCTATATCCTTGAGGCAACTTAAAAAGCACCACCATTATCGTGAAATCCTGTTTGCAGTGGCTAAAGGCCATAATGTCAATATTCACTAACAAAATTTATAAAAATGATTTGAAAGTTTGAATTTTATCCAATGTAATTGTGCCAAATCAATACTTGGAAACTGTAATGGTCACAGTGCAACAAGAAGAATAAGTGGGCCAATTGACAAATCCTTCAAACTGACTCCAGCATGCATAATAACAATGTCACTTTCAAACTTCCTTTTACAACATCAGTTCTGGAGATTTTAAGGTACACCTGTACGGTTTTAAAAAGACGACTTACAGTCTCAGTCTGCCAAAAGGTATCCATAATTGGACATCTCCTGTTCCCCACTACATTATAGTACCAAAGCCAGGCCTCTGGGTTTATTGGTTCTCCCACTGTGCCAAGGATTTTCAAGGAATCCCTTCTAAACCTGAGTGGGACAAAATCCAAAAATTCAAACTTCATAACTTTAAAATACACAAAGAAATAGGTTTACTACATTTCCTGCACTATACACCTGATATCTCACACACACCAATATTTTGTTCCTAATCACTGTGTCATAGTAAAGATAAAGTACGCAGATTATATCCCTAAACAAAACAGTAATGAAAAGGTCTTCTTTATCTTCAACCACACATAAAACACCAGACACAAAGAAGGATGTATTTAAATACGCTAAACATATATAATTGCACACATGGGATCAGTTACAACTGTTAATCTATGTTGGTTATATTAATTGCTTAATACTATCAGTACTGTATTTTGAGATTTTCTTGATTTTTGGTTGTAATGGTAGGTAACATATATAACAATACATCAACTCAAAATGAAAAAAAAGTCTACCAAGTCTACTCCTTTACAGCTACTATACAACTCATTCTATCAAAGATTCCTTTCCGCACATTTCATTTCCTGAGGAAATGCTTTGTGTGAACTCTCTTTGAAACCCAAAAGATAAATCAAGGAAACTTTAGGATATATATCTTCATTTATCACATTTCTGCTAATCAAACCTGGATTCACGTCATCCAGCGATAACCTTCACCTACACATTGTCATTTCCAGCGTAATCTCACAGGAACCTCACATTTCATTGGACCATTTAAATATCTGCCCCAGCCCCACCCAACTCCATTCACCCTTTATAATCCAGCTCCTGAAAAGATAGCAGGGATTAACTTTTTAACTACTGAATAATAATTTTGGACAAGCAACAAATGAAAACAATATTGATTTAAAAACTTTTTAAAAAATGAGTTACAGCTTTTCTGATAGGAAAATCTCACCTTTTAACTGGTTCTTCTCCATATTTCATTAGCAATCGAATAGCTGTGGGTGCAGTGTAGAATTTTGTCACTTTGTATTTGTCAATAATCTCCCAGAATCTACTTATATCAGGGTAAGTCGGTACACCTTCAAACTAGAAATTGTTTTAACTTATTACTTTTTTGAAAAAATAAAAGTTAAGTGTATCTCAGTTCAACATGCTTATGAAACCTCTATGTAGTTTTAACCTTTGCGGAGACAGCAGCTTACATCTATTCAATTGCAAACTTTTCCATTCAAAGCTTTGGCAATATGGATCTGAAAGCTCAACTGGTTTGACACCAATCAAATATTGTACAGTGTTAAAGACTTCTACATCAGATTGGCATGTATGCCAGTATTGGAAAATAAGTGAAGGAAATTGGAAACCTAAATGCACGCTATTGTAGAAACCATACGATGAATTTTCTTTCCGATTTTACCAGTTAGTAAGATTACATGGAGTACAATACACAAGGAACTTTTCTTTAGGAATTTCTCTGAACAATTGATTTGTAGATAATATCAATACTTCAATACTAACCATAACACTTGTAGCACCATTGGCCAGAGGTCCATAAACAAGGTATGAGTGGCCTGTAATCCACCCTATATCAGCAGTACACCAATACACATCATCAGGTTTGTAGTCAAACACATATTTAAAGGTTGTAGCAGTATAAAGAAGATAGCCTCCAACAGTGTGCTGCACACCCTTTTAGAAAACAAACAGATTTGATTATAAACTTCAAAGATTTTATCAAATAAATATACAGGGAAAAAGCTTCATATGTAGAATGTAAACTCCTAAATTAAACACCAGAATGAGACTGGAGTGAAAAAGGTAAATAATAAAGACATATAATGTAGATACTGTATTTCCTCAGGAATGTTAAAAACAGAGGGCTCTATTTCATTTCCTCTTGCAGTTGAGCTGGAAGGTTGGAAGGCCATAACCAAGTAGGAAGCATGGACCCTGACACCTTCCCAACTCTAACATAATTTAAGCAGTGGCTACATTTCTGCCCAGCTCCAACAGAGATCCTTTAATGACCAGTTAACCCAAAAGGCAGAAAGGGGGAACCATCATAGGTTAAGCAAAGCAAGCAAACTTGTGCAATTGGTTCAGGGCGGGGGTTGACAGGGCCTCATTGACGGTTCTGCATTCTGGGCTCCTGTGGAGGTCATTCCACCACCACCATTCTGGTGGCATTGTTAACAAAAGGAGCTACTGGCTTCAGCAGTTCCCAGAGATGGAATTGACTGCCCTGGGGTCATTAATCCCATCGATCAACAGACTCTCTCCAAAGAGGGCAACACAAGCGTCTCGCTGGTTCTCCAGTGAGCAGCCCATCACCTCCAAAACAACACCCATGCCGATTACCGAATTGAGGTGTTTACAATGGTTCAAGAATTAATAGAATAGGTATTGAACTAAGGTGGTGTTGACCAGCACTTTAGCATAACTTTAAAATTAGATGTAGGCTGAACAGAGCACTTCTTTATACAAAGAATACTGGCTAGCACAAACTCCATCCTATGAAGAGCTAATGAGGTTGGTTCAATTGAAAATTTCAAAATTGAGATTAATAGATTTTTGTCAGGTAAGAGACTACTGGTTACTATATTCAGCACTTAGTTGTCAGTTGGTAGTATATGCCATTTGAAGATGCAAGAATTTTCCTCAGAGTAACACAGCTCCATTCATCCCTCACTGAGGAAAATCCTAGCAAAGTCATCCAAAAATATTTTTCCACTCATTTTATTTACCTGTGGTCAATTTGTTGCACGTGGGGTGCAGGATGGAGGGAAGGGGCAGCCTCTTTTGGGTAGCTTCAGCAACCAATGTACAGTTCAATTGTTTTGATCCTTGGTGGGGTCCCTTTAACTAGAATTTCTTCTGTTTGGAAATGCAGCAATTCAACCTATCTGCCCTCTCTGACTGGCCAGGAAATACAGAAGACAAAGTTAAGAGCAGGAAGAGTAGGTATAATGTCGTGGATGCTATCAATGAATGATACACGTTGAAGCATATTGAGGAGGGGGTGTCAATCATATTCTAGAATTTCCTGTGACCATGACTCTAGTGTTGCATCAACGCCAGGTAGAGGAATGGCTAGTCACATTTTACAATAATGCAAATAGATTTAATGTTATCAGCTAAACAAAAGCTGCATCGAATTGTAGGTCCCTCACATAGTGACCTTGATAAAAGGTTTATTGAAGAATCAAAAGAATGATGCCCAATTTAATATAACTTTGGCTATTCAGATAGGCTTAAGATGTTGGGTCTATTTACTTTAAAGTACATGAACTTGAAAGCAATTTGTTCAAGGTACCTGAAATAATGGAAAAGCCACGCAATTTTTCCACTGATAGCTCATTAGAATGGTTCTCCCTGATCTACAAATTGAAACAAGCTAGACATCATGTTGCTTTTCTTTTTCACAAAAGTAGCAAAAGGACCTTTACACTTAAGTTAGTTATCTTGTGTGGTATGTGTTGACTATCTGCATTCCTTCAATAGCCAGCTGGATTGGTTCTTAACTGAGATAAAGATCACATTTTATTAATAAAAAAGTAATCAGTTTCCATAAACGTGGTCATTGTGATCTAGATTTCATTGCTCTACGTTTCTTTTTGCCTTTCCCAGAGGTTTTAAATGACTGTGGAGGTTTTAAATGGTTGACCATTTCTAATCATGATTCTCCATGCATCATGAAGGTGAGGCAAAATGGATGGATCAAATGGCCTTGTCCAACCCATCGCTGTCAAATGCATCGCTGTTCTAGATGGAGCAAAGTCATTACCTTTGGTTTTCCAGTTGATCCGCTAGTATAAAGGATAAACAGAGGAGTTTCAGAATCACACCACTCAGGTTCACATTCATCACTGGCTTCCTTCATTAAATCATGCCACCAAAGATCAATCTCAACATTCCATGGAGTCTGAAATGTACAAAGTCCAATAAACAGGAGACTAAAATATTTATAAAATCAACAATCTGCAGTAATTAAAAATACATCATAGAACAAATTAATATCTTGGATCTTTATTCTGTTATGAATTCATAGTTTGCTTTAATAATGAGGCACATGTGTTCTACAAAAACTGCATCAGGGTTAACTAAACAGGCGTAAAACACCCATGATAACACATACAATCTTTGCACCCCAATCTTGGGATGGATGACAACAAAAAAAAATAGCATAATAGCATAAATCCTTGAAACCTGAAACAAAAATATGCTGATAAAAGACGCATCGAACAGGACTTAGAGTATGCAAGTTAAAAAGTTTCAAGTATTCTCATAAAATATTACAGTGAAAATATTAAATTTGCCCCTTAAAGAAACTGTCCAACACACATAACTTCTGCTACCGATAAAAGAAAACAGAAGAATAATACAGAAGAACAGAAGAACAAGTCAATTAATACCCCTTTCTGCCTTTTCCATGTAGGTGCTGCAAGTTCTCGCTCTTCGGGCAATTTTCCAATTTGCTTATAAAAGCAGTTATTGTATCTACCTTTACGAGATTTTTAAAAGAGCACTATAAATTATAACTACTGCCTACATAATTAATTAGTTAGGATCTGGAATGCATCAACCGTAAGAAGTTCGGAAAGGCAGATTTAATGATGGATTTCAAATAGTAATAAATACTTACCTGAACAGAACTTGTCTAGATAATATTTGTATTTAAACACAACCTAATAGCAAATAGCTGCATGTCTTTAATGAAAAGATACAATAACTTATGTTGGCAATACGACTAATTTGTGTCAGTAACACTTCACAAACAGTAATCAAGTCAATTACTAAATTTGATAGTATTTGCTGAATCACGAGGAGCGCTCCTTCTCTGTCTCAAAGCACTAAATTAGATTGGCAAGATTCATCTGAACAATGATAAAAGGGCAAAAGGAACTACACATTAATATTTTATCTGATAACATTGAGGTCTGGTTTAGGAACTTAAAGCCTGATACTTAAGTACAAAATTGTCCTGAGGCAATTGGGTCAAGCTTAAAGAGAGTGGAAAAACAAGAAGGCCTTTGAAACAAAACCATTTTCATCGGTTACCTATTTAAACAGAAAGGGACCAGTTTTATGATTCAAAATTTAAATGAAGACAGTAATATTGAGACACCTTAAATTGCCCAATAAATCCCACATATTTACCAATATACATTGCATATTGCAGCAACGTTACAGCAGTAGGTTATAAGGTAGCATTAATGTGTCATAATACAGCATGCGGTTCAGAAAGAATTATGCAACATTGTACATGTAATTACACTATAAGCTATTTTGGCATTCCTTTAGTTACAGACTGAAGCCATGCATTCAATGTTGAGTAGTTCAGCATGATTACATTTTTAAAAAGAAAGGCCCTGCAGTACAGTACCACTGATTGTTAGGTGATGGTTAATTTTCTATACCACAATTACAGTAATTGATCAATAGAAATGACTGACATTAAAAGCTCAGTTTAAAGCTTTAGAATAAAATGAAGCCCTAAAATATGAACCGCCTCAAAATTGCGGGAATTTTTCAAAACCAGAATAATTATGTAAAGCCAGACAGACTTGCATGTGCATGTCATGGGATGAGTGAAAAACAGCAGCAAGACTGCAATGTACAATCCTATCTTTTTATTCATTACAAAATGAACCCAAAAATATCTCTTTACAGTCTCTTTCAGTTATCAGAACATTTATCCAGAGTTACTTTTTATGTTCAATCACAAAAGGAAGTTTTCAAATTTCAAAACACTCAAAGATTAAAGTATACTTAAACACTATAACTTAGGGGGCTTATAAGAAGCCAAAGCAACATAGATAACTCCATTTTACATTTTAACTGGAAATTGTACAACTGTGTAAGTACCTTTCTAATAAGGATTGTGGAGCAGGTACAGTAAGGGGTTCCTCCTCCACTCTAGCCCAGCAAGTTTACCCAATGAAAAATCATTAATCTGAAATGAACACAGTTTCACTCTATGCAGATACTGCTTGATTTGATATGTTCAAGTATTTTCTGTTCTTCAGATTTTCAGCATCTACTGTATTCATATTCTAAACAGAACCTCTCCACTTACAACTATAATAACTTCTTGTACACCCAAAAATCAGGATCTCCCACCAATCCAGCTTTCCGATCTCAAACAATACCTGAACTGCGTTGTCTCTAATCTTGTTCTTCTCTTTTAATCTCTCCTGCACTTTCCATCTACCTCATTCCCCATGCTTTTTACCACTTTTTCTCTCTCTGATCTCCTCTCTCCAACATCTCTCCCCTTAACTAGCTTCTTACCTTTGATCTCTCTCCACCAAGCCTCAGTTTCTAATCTCTCCCTCCGTTCCCTTAAGTCTGTAGTCTCTGCTCTCCACATATGACCTTCTCTTTTCCCCCACTCCCCTCAGCCACTGATATCTCCACTGTCCCTCTTAACCTTTAATTCCAAGCTGTTGCTGGACAGCCTGCTAATCTCTCAATACAGCCAGGAAAGGAAGACAAAAACTGAACAGGTACTGCAATCGGAGGAGGCAGAATGTGAGGAAAATCAGGTCTCCTCGGTTTCTCAAACTTTGAAAGTGCATTACTTCCCACACCTGTAAGAAATGGGGGTCAAAGTCACTTAAATATATTTTATTTATTGTGAAAGAGAAGTACAAACACAGGAAAATAGGAGGCAGGAAATTTGGGAATTTTGAACAGTGCGAATGGAGGTTAGCGCAGTTGAGTGGTCCTCCTGCAGAATGTGGGAGGTAAGAGTCACCACTAGTGTCCCTGCTGACTGCATCTGTGGGAAGTGCACCCAACTCCAGCTCCTCAAAAACCACATTAGGGAACTGGAGCTGGATGAACTTTGGATCATTTGGGATGGGAGGCAGAGGGGCTTATTGAGAGGAGATACAGGGAAGTAGTCACACCTCAGGTAAAAGAAGGCGGCAGATGGGTTACTGTCAGGAGATGGAAAGGGAACCAACAGGCAGTACCAGTATCCCCTGTGGCCATTTCCCTCAAAAACAAGTATCCAAATTTGGATACTGTGGGGTGAGGGGTGGGGGGGGGAATGACTTGCTAGGGTAAGCAATGGGCACAGGTCTCTGGCACAGAGTCTGTCCCTTATGCTCAGAAGGGAAGGGAGAAGAAGAGCAGAGCATTGGGGGACAGATAGGAGGCTCTCTGGGAACAAGAGAGACTCATGGTTGGTGTGTTGTCTCCCAGGGTTCATTATATTTCTGATCATGTTTTGGGGATCGTGGAGGGGTAAGGAGAGGGGGAGCAGCACCAATTCGGAGGCACCAACAACATAGGTAAGGAAGAGAGATGGGGATTTAAGGCAGAAATACAAGGAGCTAGGGTGGAAGCTTAGAGCTAGAACAAACAGCTGTTATCGCTGGTTTGTTGCCCATGCCATGTGCTAGCAAGGTGAGAAATAAGGAGAGAGAGGAGTTGAACACATGGGTACATGATGCAGGGGGAGAGTTTTGGATTCCTGGATAATTGGAGCTATTTCTTTAAAAATAGGATGGTCTTCATCTGAACCAGAGGGGTACCATAATCCTGCAGGGGAAATTTGCTAATGCTCTTTGATTGGGTTTAAACTAATTCAGCAGTGGGATGGGAATGTAAAAATTGTAGTTTGAGCGTATGAGGGGTTGAGAGTAGTGAGGTCGGAAATAAAGGTTTCAAGGTCGCAAGAAGGCACCAGCAAGCAAGGAGTTGGTTTGAAGTGTGTCTCTACTTCAACGCCAGGAGCATCCAGAATAAGATGGGTGAATTTGTAGTATGGATTGGTATCTGGGATTTTGACATTGTGGTCATTTCAGAGAGGATAGAGCAGGAATGGGAATGGTTATTGGAGGTTCCAGGATTTAGATGTTTCAGTACGAACAGAGAAAATGGTTTGGTGGGGGTGGGGGAGAAGAGGTGGTGGTGGTGGTTGGTGGTACTGTTAGTCAAGGACAGTGTTACGGTTGCAGAAAGGACGTTTGAGGACTCTTCTACAGAGATTGTATGGGCTAAAGTTAGAAACAGGAAAGGAGGAGATGTCACCCTGTTGGTTTCTATAGGCATCTGAATAGAGGATAGTATAGCAAAGATGATCCGCCATAGGAGAGTGAGTGACAGGGTTTTGGGATCTTTAACTTTCCAAATGTTGACTGGGAATACTATAGTTCGAGAACTTTAGATGGGTCAGTTTTTGTCCAATGTGTGCAGGAATGTTTCCTGACAGTATGTAGACAGGCCAACAAGGGGCGAGGCCACATTAGATTTGGTACTGGGTAATGAACCTTGCCCAGTAGATTTACAGATAGGTGAGCACTTTGGTGAAAGTGACCACAATTCAGTTATGTTTACTTTAGTGATGGAAGGGAATAGGTATATACCACAGGGCAAGAGTTATAGCTGGTAGAAAGGCAATTATGATGTGATTAGACAAGATTTAGGATGCATAGGATGGGGAAGGAAACTGCAGGGGATAGGCACAATTGAAACGTGGAGCTTATTCCTTGATAAGTATGTACCTGTCTGGCAGGGAGGAAGTTGTTGAGCACGGGAGCCGTGGTTTACTAAGGAAGTTGAATCTCTTGTCAAGAGGAGGATGAAGAAGGCTTATGTTAGGATGAGACGTGGAGGCTCAGTTAGGGCACTTGAGAGTTACAAGTTAGTCAGAAAAGACCTAAAGAGAGAGCTAAGAAGAGCCAGGAGGGTACTTGAGAATTGATTTTTAGAGAGGATCAAGGAAAACCCTAAGGCTTTCTATAGGTATATGAGGAATAAAAGAATGACTAGAGTAAGATTAGGCCCAATTAAGGAGAGTAGTGGGAAGTTATGCATGGAATCAGAGGAGATAGGGGAAGTGCTAAATGAATACTTTTCGTTAGTATTTACACTGGAAAAAGACAATGTTGTCAAGGACAATACAGAGATACAGATTACTAGACTAGATGGAATGGAGGTTCATAAGGAGGTGGTGTTAGCAATTCTGGAAAGTGTGAAAATAGATAAGTCCCCTGGGCCTGATGGGATTTATCCTAGGATTCTCTGGGAAGCCAGGGCCTTGGCTTCAATCTTTATGTCATCATTGTCTACAGGAATAGTGCCAGAAGACAACCCTGGCAATTATAAACCAGTGGTAATTATAAACCAGTGAGCCTTACTTCAGTTGTGGGTAAAGTGTTGGAAAAGGTTATAAGAAATAGGATTTATAATAATCTAGAAAGGAATAAAATTGATTAGGGATAATCAACACGGTTTTGTGAAGGGTAGGTCGTGCCTCACAAACCTTACTGAGTTCTTTGAGAAGGTGACCAAATAGGTGGATGAGGGTAAAGCGGTTGATGTGGTGTATATGGATTTTAATAAGGTGTTTGAGAAGGTTCTCCATGGTAGGCTATTGCACAAAATACAGAAGCATGGGATTGAGGGCGATTTAGCGGTTTGGATCAGAAATTGGTTAGCTGAAAGAAGACAGAGGGTGGTGGTTGATGGGAAATATTCATCCTGGAGTTCAGTTACTCGTGATGTACTGAAAGGATCTGTTTTGGGTCCATTGCTCTGTCATATTTATTAATGACCTGGATGAGGGTATAGAAGGATGGATTAGTACATTTGCGGACAACATGAAGATCGGTACAGTTGTGGATAGTGCCAAAGGATGTTGTAGGTTACAGAGGGACATAGATAAGCTGCAGAGCTGGGCTGAGAGGTGGCAAATGGAGTTAAATGTGGAAAAGTGTGAGGTGATTCACTTTGGAAAGAGTAACAGGAAGAGAGAGTTGTGGGTTAATGGTAAGATTCTTGGTAGTGTAGATCTCTGTGTCCATGTGCATAGATCTCTGAAAGTTGCCACCCAGGTTGATAAGGGTTGTTTTTATTGGTAGAGGGATCGAGTTTCGGAACCATGAGGTTATGCTGTAGCTGTACAAAACTCGTGCAGCCGCACTTAAGAGTTCTGGTCACCGCATTACTGGAAGGATGTGGAAGCTTTGGAAAGGGTTCAGAGATGATTAACTAGTATGTTGCCTGGTATGGTGGGAAGGTCTTACAAGGAAAAAGTGAGGACTTTAGGCTGTTTTCGTAAGAGAGAAGGTGGTTGAGAGGTGACTTAATTGATACACATAAGATAATCAGAAAGTTAGATAGGATGGATAGTGAGAGCCTTTTTCCTCAGATGGCGATAGCTAGCACGAGACGACATAGCTTTAAATTGAGGGGTGATAGACATAGGACAGATGCGAGACATAGTTTCTTAAATCAAAGTGTAGTGGGGTGTGGAACACACTGCCTGCAACAGAAGTAGATTTGCCAACTTTAAGGGTATTTAAATGGTCATTGGATTGGCATATGGATGAAAATGGAACAGTATAGGTTAAATGGGCTTCAGACTAATTTCACAGGTTGGTGCAACATTGAGGGCCGAAAGGCCTGTACTGCGCTGTAATGTTCGATGCTCTAGGAGTACCCTACTGAGCCTATTCTACCATTCAATTAGATCATTTCAGCCAGCTCAATATTCTCTTTCTCTTTCCAGATCCCTTAAAAGCTTTGCATAACAAGAATTTATCAATCCCTGACTTAAAATCTGCAATTAATCCAACATTGAATGACACTTAGAGGAATGGTTCAATCTTTTATCAGCCACTGTGTGCAAAAGATTTTTCCCAACCTCATTCCTGAAATGTCTAGCTCTATTGTTTTCTGATTACACCCTTTGTTCTAGACTTTACAATCAATGAAAATAGTTTTTCTTTATCTGCCTTATCAATTCTCCTTAATATCTTCAAATACTCTGACCAAATCAATTCCTTAACTTCTAAATTCCATAAAACATAATCCTTGGTTGTATAATTTCTCTTTATAGTTTAATCCTTCGAGACCAAGTATCATTCTAGTAAACCTACCTGCAGCTTCTCAAAAGCCAATACTTTATTCATAACATTTACTGCTCAGAACTCCGTGTCAACACTACTTTAGTGTTTTCCATTTATTAAAATACTACAAGCATTAAATGTACTTAAGATTCAGACTGAGGACAGAATTACTTGCAAGCTGAGCTGGCTGTGTTGGTGAAAGCTATCATGTCTTTGCAGATCATTTTCCAATATCTCAATCTGGACATGGGGTATTTCAAATGAGTTTCAAAAACTTGCATTTGATAGGGCGGTACGGTAGCTCAGTGGTTAGCACTGCTGCCTCACAGCACCAGAGTTCTAGGTTCAATTCCAGCCTCGGGCGACTGTCTACGTGGACTTTGCACATTCTCCCTGTGTGATTTTCTGCCGGGTGCTCCAGTTTCCTCCCACAGTCCAAAGATGTGCAGGTCAGGTGAATTGGCCATGCTAAATTGCCCATAGTGTTAGGTGCATTAGACAGAGGGAAATGGGTCTGTGTGGGTTACTCTTTGGAGGGTCGGTGTGGACTGGTTGGGCCGAAGGGCCTGTTTCCAAACTGTAGGGAATCTAATCTAAAAATAGGTTCATTGAAAACATTGACATCTGGCTGCATAAATGGTATATGAAAATGGAGCAACTATTTCAGCCTCGGGCGACTGTCTGTGTGGAGTTTGCACATTCTCCTCGTTCCTGCATGAGTTTCCTCAGGGTGCTCCAGTTTCCTCCTACAGTCCAAAGATGTGCAAGGTGAGGTGAATTGGCAATGGCAAACTCCCCATATAGTGTTCAGGATGTGTAGGTTAGGTGCATTAATCAGGGGAAAGGTAGGAAATCTGTCTGGATGGGTTACTCTTCGAAAGGTTCGTGTGGACTTGGGCTGAATGGCCTGTTTCCACACTGTAGGGATTCTATGATAAATCTCCAATTTCACCTAAACAACAGAAGATAAATGGATAGCACTCTAAACTAGAGCTTCAACATACCAACTGAAGGTGAAATGTTGGGAAATACGAGGACGAGGAAATCCAAATGAAGTAATTTAGGAATATTTGTTACTAGTATGTACAACAACTACCACAGAGAAGAGAGCACTGAAGACTAACAAAGAGCTTTGGTGTTTTAAGTCTGGGGAGGTGTAACTTCATGGCATAGAAGAGGCAATAGCAAAGTTCTTAAGTGGTAGGCTATGCCACATAATTCCCTTCTCAAGGCAGATCTGTAAAAAAAAGTGACCTGTGCTTCAAGTTGAGATTACGTCTGAAATGATTATGGAGACCAATCACTCTCATGAATGAATAATACAAATGACTCAGCATTCTTTACATTGTCTTTTTCACTATAAATCAGGAATTGGAATTTTTATAGGCTAATTTGAAGTTTCGCAATAACAACCCATTTGTGCAGCATCAGTTGCATGAGAAGGAGACTGAAACAGGGTTGTAACCAATCCTTGCCCAATTTTGATTTGTTTACTAAATCTTCAGGGAGTTAGGGGAAAAAGAATAGAGAAATCCACAAGCATTTGAATTCTATCAAATCTCTAATTTTCAGACTTTTACAAATCAGTAAAGTTGTTCAAAATGTGCAGAACAGGACAATCTTAGAAGTGTGCCTACAACTACAACAGTCGTCAGTAGACAAAGGACATAGCAGCTGTTATGTTGCGATACAGTTCCACAAATGATGTTAATAAACTAGGGCAGAGTGGGAGAGCAGAAAAACACATAGCAAAGCTAATTGTGCAGCTACATCAAGACTAAAATACCTTTATTTTATGATGAACATTCTTTGCTTTCACATTGTCCTTATCCTGTAGAAAGTTCATAGATGAAAGAAACAACATTTTTGCAACAGCTTTTCCTTTTGACAGCTTTATGTTTTTGTAACCATGTCAAATACTCTACCATCCAACAATATTGCACATAAATTCCAATGTAATTCTCAGCAGGAAACGGACTAGTCATTTTCATTTTTAATATTAGTGATATATCTGCAGTTAAGAATACACAATGCTTGTGGAAAAAAAAATCAACTTCTGCTGCTCACAATCGTAGGAACTAAAATAAATTCTCACAAATGTTGGCATGTAAAATAGTGAAATGTCAATCATGAACAGTGGATTGAGAAACAAGCAATATAATACTGTATTGTGCAGACCTGGGCAAATTGAATGAAGGAATTCCAAAAAGGGCAAAGAAAATCTCAGCACAGTACATGTTATCCTAGCTTGCAATGCTGGTTAAAAATCTCTCTGCTTTTTCTCACCTGGACGTTGTAACAGGATCGTTTTGCAGGTGGTGACTGTGCATCAGTTGAAGCTTTATTTGCACAAGCTCCTTCTGCAGCTTCTGTACCTCCCAAGTGCTTTACAACAATGCATTTTCCAACAGGGAAGTTCCTTCAAAGAAAATTACTTCACAGTCAGGAGCAACGTCCACAACACATGAAATTTATTTATATTGTTTATTTTAAGAGAAAGGAACAAAACGTCACAGACATGAAAAATTTATATCAACCTTTTGATTCAGATGCTGTAAAAAGTATGAGATTTTGAAGGTCACTTACTGGAAGTATTACAAATACACACCTCTCTTTGCACTTCTTGAGTGCTTCATCCACTATCTGTTTCAAGTTTATGTGTTTATCCCCTCTATAAAATCCATCTGAGAAAAGATAAGCAAAATAAGTTCAATATTTACTTCTGATGGTGATACTTTTTTAGTGCATTGTAAACCACGTGTAAATCAGCCAGAAAGGAATATAGTCACCCACTGAATATGCCTGATGAGACCAGTCCTACTTAACCCCTTTCGCATAATCTATCAAAAGATGCCCTGCACAAGCAGCTTTAAAATGTAATGAAGCCCAGAAAAAAAGAACAATACTCAAAAGCAAGAATCGGTCTAGGGCATTTAGCAATTACTCTGATATTCAATTAGATCATGACTTGTCGTTACCAACCTTCATATAATCCACCAATTTTCCTGACATTCCTCAATATTTTTGGTGAACAAAAAAAACTTTCAAATTTCAGGTTTATAATTAACAAATTTACCAAGACTCATCTGTTGTCAACTGCAGATAGCTTCAAATTTCTAGCAATCTTCAAATGAAGGAGTATTTTCTAATATAAATCCTGCATGGGTTGACTCTATGTCCCAAAATGCAGAAGTAATTTTTTTTTCACCATTCATCTATTCTCCTTGATAAGATGTCTTCTTTTTCTCCCCCACATTTTCTCACAGGCTATAAATATCACTGGCAAGGTCATAATGTTTGCCCTTCCCAAATACCCTTGGGAAGCTGGCAGTGAATTGACCTCTGTAGTCCATCTAATCATTTGATCAAATAACCTCTTAATATTCTAAATTCCAGAACATAAACCCTAGATGGCTGCAACCTCTCCTAATTTAATAATAGCAGCATCCAGTAGATCTCGGCCACAGTTGCTCCAAGGCCAAGATGCCCTTGCTATAGTGGGATGCCCAGAACTGAACACCGTACAACTATTGTCAAATCAGGTTTTGCATACTGCAGAAAATCATTTACTCCTAGATCCAGAGGATCAGAATCAAGGCCAGAATTTCATTAGTTTTTATTGAAAAAAAAGGTTTTAGGTTTACAAAATTACAAAACCAGTACAAAATAGTATGACAACTTTATAACAAAATAACAATAACAGAAACCAAACTACTACTCTATTCCAGACTACCGAAACACAAAAAAAAGCAAAAGAACTAACTATAATTCAATAAATAACCAAGGAGAAAGAAATAAAATTAAACCGAGTTATGACAAGGTACTTAAATCATATTCAATGAAATTACTATGAAATTACTGCAGTCAGCACAATCTCATTGAAGCTCCCCACCATTGAGAGCAATAGTAAGTAAACCCGTATTTGTTTGGGATTCTTCCCCCCCCCGGGACCTCCAGACCGACAAACACATCTTTCACAGCTACACAAAGGCCCTGAATATTATAGCTGATATGTTGCATCAATAGAATTCAAAAAGGGCAGCCATGTTCTGTAACACAATTTCGTTTTCTGGTGCACCATACTCGTAAGGAAGTCCAGGGGGATGTGTTCCATGACAATCCTACGCTAACTCATGAGTCCTGGGGGTTTCTCCGACACCCAGCTCATTAGAACCTTCTTTCTTGCGCAGAAAGAAAGAATATTAAACAATTTCTTCCCATGCACATCCAAAGAGGGAAGATTTGGAAGACCCAAAAGGACAGACACCGGATCCAACTTAACCTCAGTTCCCAAAACCTTTGCCAAAACACTCGCAATATCATCCCAATACCTGCAGAGCTTGTGGCATGACCACAAGCAGTGAGTAAGAGTACCAACCTCCATTTTATACTTAGAGCACACTGGGGACACTCCTGTCTTAAATTTCGCAAGCTGTTCTGGTACCAGATGAGCCCTATGAAGTACCTTCAGTCAAATAGCCTGGATCCTATTACAAATCAAGATCTTCCTAACATTTTCCCAAATATCCTCCCACATCTCGGAGGAGATTTCCATCCCCAATTCTTGAGTCCAGGTTTTATATAACCTTTCAATGTCCTTCAAGACATTACTACCTAACAAGTGATAGAGAATGCTAACTGAAAGGGCGTCCGTAGACTGGAGCACTCTCCTCTCCACGTCCGACTGGTAGGGGTTAACCATCAATGTAGTCTTTTTTTAATACCAAGTTTCTAACCTGGAAGTAAGGAAAGAGATCTCTCCTAAGTAGCTCAAACTTCTGACTCAGCTGTTTGAAGGACATTGTGACACCCCCATTAAATAGATCTCCCAAACAGGAGATTCCTCTGGTCTCCCAGAGCTTAAAGCCAGAGTCCATCGAACCCGGCTGAAATTCCGACATTCCCATTATGGGAGTGAAAGGGGAAGCTTTTTTGTAAATTGCCCTCGCCCTGCCACATCATTGTCCGTGCTTTAACTGTATTTAGGACAACTGGGTTTTTACAGTGATCCATAACAGTTCTCATCTTTTCCATAAACAACAAATTAATGAGGGGGCATTTTGTCTGGGAGGCCACAATGTCTAGCCAGGTTGATCATGGATCCTGACAGGCCCATTCAGCCACATAGGATAGTAAGGAACTCAATTGGTATTTCCTAAAGTCTGGAAAATCTAGACACCCATCCTGGCTCTTGCGGAAGCTGCAATTTATCCAGCTTAATAAAAGGCAGCCTATGATGCCAAGTAAAAGATCCAAGCCAGCTGTAAAGCCTGCTCAGTGCTTGCCTTAGCAGCATCAAAGGGAGCATTCTCATGGGATATAATAAGCAAGGAAGAACATTCATCTTCCGATATCTTGGTTGGTTAAGATCTTCCCAGCGCCAAAGGTCCTGCCTTACATTCTCTAGCAACTGCCCATAACTGGCTTTATATAATTGATCGAAAACCAGGGTATTAAAAATGCCTAACTACAAAAAACCTCCCTGTGACCACCAGACGGGGAATGGGTTCCATCCCCAAAATTGGATATACTTGTAAAATCCCCCACAGGCATGGCCTCTGATTTCATAGAACATAGAAGAATACAGCGCAGTACAGGCCCTTCGGCCCTCGATGTTGCGCCGATCAAAGCCCACCTAACCTACACTAACCCACTATCTTCCATATACCTATCCAATGCCCGCTTAAATACCCATAAAGAGGGAGAGTCCACCACTGCTACTGGCAGGGCATTCCATGAACTTACGACTCACTGAGTGAAGAACCTACCCCTAACATCAGTCCTATATCTACCCCCCCTTAATTTAAAGCTATGCCCCCTTGTAATAGCTGACTCCATACGTGGAAAAAGGTTCTCACTGTCAACCCTATCTAACCCCCTAATCATCTTGTACACCTCTATCAAGTCACCCCTAAACCTTCTTTTCTCCAATGAAAACAACCCCAAGTGCCTCAGCCTTTCCTCATAGGATCTTCCTACCATACCAGGCAACATCCTGGTAAACCTCCTCTACACCCGTTCCAGTGCCTCCACATCCTTCCTATAGTATGGCGACCAAAACTGCACACAATACTCCAGATGAGGCCGCACCAGAGTCTTATACAACTGCAGCATGACCTCAGGACTCCGGAACTCAATTCCTCTACCAATAAAAGCCAGTACGCCATATGCCTTCTTCACTGCACTATTTACCTGGGTGGCAACTTTCAGAGATCTGTGTACATGGACACCAAGATCCCTCTGCTCTTCCACACTACCAAGTATCCGACCATTAGCCCAGTACCCCATCTTTTTGTTACTCTTACCAAAGTGAATCACCTCACACTTACCTACATTGAACTCCATTTGCCACCTTTCTGCCCAGCTCTGCAACTTATCTATATCCCGCTGTAACCTGCCACATCCTTCCTCACTGTCTGCAACTCCTCCGACTTTTGTATCATCCGCAAACTTGCTCACCCAACCTTCTAACCCTTCCTCCAGGTCATTTATAAAAATGACAAACAGCAATGGTCCCAAAACAGATCCTTGCGGAACACCGCTAGTGACGGCACTCCAAGATGAACCTTTGCCATCAACTACTACCCTCTGTCTTCTTCCAGCCAGCCAATTCCTAATCCAAACCTCCAACTCACCCTCAATGCCATATCTCTGTATTTTCTGCAGTAGCCTACCATGGGGGACCTTATCAAACGCCTTACTAAAATCCATATATACCACATCTACCGCTTTCCCCTCATCTACCTCCTTAGTCACCTTCTCAAAGAATTCAATAAGGTTTGTGAGGCATGACCTGCCCTTCACAAAACCATGCTGACTATCCTTGATCACATCATTCTTATCCAGATGTGCATAAGTCCTATCCCTTACAATTCTCTCTAAGACTTTGCCCACAACAGAAGTGAGACTCACTGGCCTATAGTTACTAGGATTATCCCTACTCCCCTTCTTGAACAAGGGAACCACGTTTGCTAGCCTCCAGTCCTCTGGCACTACTCCTGTAGACAAAGAGGACACAAAAATCAAGGCCAATGGCTCTGCAATCTCCTCCCTTGCTTCTCAGAGAATCCTAGGATAAATGCCATCAGGCCCAGGGGACTTATCTATTTTCACCCTTGCCAGAATTTCCAACACCTCTTCTCTACATATCTCAAAGCCATCCATTCTACTTATTCGTGCCTCAGTATTCATATCGACAACAATGTCCTGTTCCTGAGTGAATACTGACGAAAAGTATTCATTCAGTGCCTCCCCAATCTCTTCAGCCTCCACACGCAACTTCCCATTACTATCCTTGATTGGACCTATTCCTACCCTAGTCATTCTTTTATTCCTAACATACCTATAGAAAACCTTAGGGTTTTCCCTAATCCTACCAACTAAGGACCTTTCATGTCCCCTCCTTGCTGCTCTTAGCTCTCTCTTCAAGTCCTTCCGGGCTACCTTATAACTCTCAATCGCCCCTATTGAACCTTCACGCCTCATCTTTACAAAGGCCGCCCTCTTCCATTTAACAAGGGATTCCAATTCCTTATTAAACCACGGCTCCCTCACACGACCCTTTCCTCCCTGCCTGATAGGTACGTACTTATCAAGGACACTCAATAGTTGCTCCTTGAACAAGCTCCACATATCAATTACGCTCTTGCCTTGGAATCTACTTTTCCAATCCACACATCCTAAGTCATGCCTCACCGCATCATAATTTCCCTGCCCCCAGCTATAACTCTTGCCCTGTAGTACACACTTATCCCTCTCCATCACTAGAGTAAAAATCACCGAATTGTGGTCACTGTCCCCAAAGTGCTCACCTACCTCTAGTTCTAATACCTGGCCTGGTTCGTTACCCAGAACCAAATCCAGTATGGCCTCACCTCTTGTTGGCTTATCTACATATTGTGTCAGGAAACTCTCCTGCACACATTGCACAAACACTGACCCATCTAACGAACTTGAGCTATAGCTTTCCCAATCAATATCAGGAAAGTTAAAGTCTCCCATAACAATCACCCGATTACTGTCACTCTTCTCCTGAATCATCTTCGCAATCCTTTCTTCAACGATTCTAGGACTATTAGGAGGCCTGTAAAAGACTCCTAACAGGGTGACCTCACCTCTCCTATTCCTAACCTCAACCCAAACTACCTCAGATGGCAAATCTTCGTCCATCTTCCTTTCCACCGCTGTAATACTATCTTTGACAAGCAAAGCCACACCCCCCCCCTCTTTTACCCCCACCTCTGACCCTACTAAAACATTTAAACCCTGGAACCTGCAACAGCCAATCCTGTCCCTGATCTAGCCATGTCTCCGTAATAGCCACAACATCGAAGTCCCAGGTACCAACCCACGTTGCAAGTTCACCTACCTTATTTCGTATACTTCTGGCATTAAAGTATACACACTTCAAGCCACTCTTCTGTTTACAGGCACCCTCCTTTAAGATTGATGCCATATCCCTAACCTCCCTACACTCCAGGTCCTGCACCCTAAAGCTACAGTCTGGGTTCCCATGCCCCTGCAGAGTTAGTTTAAACCCCCCCCCCCCCAAGAGCACTAGCAAACCTCCCCCCCAAGGATACTGGTGCCCCTCAGGTTCATGAAATTAATCTATACCCTGAAAACAAACCAAATAGATTAATCACTTGTATTAAGTAGGGCACAGATGTCATTGGATCGGTTAAAAAGAGGATGTCATCCACATAGAGGGTGATTTTATGCCTACCTGACCCTACCTCCGGGGCAGTTATATTGGGATCTGTCGGGATGGCTTCCGCCAGTGGCTTGATCACCAATGTAAATAATAGTGGCGAGAGGGGGCACCCTTGATGGCTGCCTCTGCCAACACTAAAACTATCTGATCTGAGATCAGAAGTGAGGACCGCTGCTTTCAGATCACTATACAGCACTGCCACCCATTTGATAAAAACCTCTCCAAGACCAAACTGTTCCATGACGGAAAAAAGGTATGCCCACTCCACCCGACCAAATGCTTTCTCTGCATCCAGGGAGAATACCAAACCCGGGATCGCTCTTTGCTGACATATTTGGATCATATTTAATACTCTTCTAATATTGTTGGTAGACCTACAACCTTCAATAAAACACGTCTGGTCCTCCTGGACAATATAAGGCAATACCCTCTCTAGCCTTAACGCCAGCATTTTCAACAGGATTTTAAAATCCACGTTCAGTAATATGGGCCTGTAAGAAGTGCAATCTTCTGGGGCTTTTCCTTTCTTAAGAATAAGAGAAATATTTCCTTTTCTCAAAGAAGATGGGAGGCAGCCATGACTGAATGAGTAATTGTACATATCCAAGAATGGCCCAGCCAGGTTGTCTATAAACTCCTTATAAAACTCACTTTGAAATCCATCTGGACTGGGCACTTTACACTCTGGAGCTGCCTCATCGCCTCCTGTATTTCCTGAAAGGACGCCTGCTCTGAGCTTATATCGGAAAGGTCCATGGTCTTAAAAAAGGACTCAATTTTCATCATTCTATCCTCATAGCCCTCCGACTGATACAGCTAAAAATAAAAAACTTTCTAAATGCTGCATTAATCTTTTTAGCATTGCAAGTAAAAGTACCAGCACTCTCTCTTGTGGATGTAACAGATTGGGGTGGGGGGGTGCCATTCTTCTTTTTGGCCAAGTATGCTAGATATCTTCTCCAGTTTATCAGCATACTCAAATAATCTCTGTTTCGCAAAAGAGATGTCCCTCTTTGCTGTTTGGGTAAGTGCAGCATTCAAAGTAGCCCGAAGGGCTATAATCCGCTGCAATTTAGGTAGAGACGGCCTATCAAAGTATGCTAACTCAGCTGCCTTCAGGCAAGCCTCGAGCAAATGTTGCTGTTCTCCCCCTGTCATTTCACAGAGTAAGAAATAATCAAACCCTGTGCATAGGCCTTGGCGTCTCCAACAACACCGATGGGTTGCTGGCCGCACCTAAATTAATATCCCAAAAAATTTTAAACTCCCATGAAAAATACCCTATAAACTTGCCACCTTTCAGGAGGAATGGGTCCATGTGCTTGTGCCGGGAACCTGTCCTACCACCACTGGCCTTGACTGCCATGTCACTGCCACATGATTAGAAACAGCAATATTCCCTATTCTGCAAGATAGCACCAAATTCAAAAAGGTTGATGGGACACAAAAACATGTCAATTCTAGTACAGCACTTATGTGGATTAGAAAAAAAAAAGGTAAAATCCCTACCTTCGGGGTAAAGACATCTCCATACGTCCACCAACCCTAACTCCTTGTTCAAGTCAACTATAAGTCTGGATTGCAGAGACATACCAGCAAGACCCCTAGGCATCCTGTCCACCTCGGGGTCAATAATATAATTAAAGTCTCCCCCTATAATTGTATGATGTGCCCCAAAGGCCCTGTTACAAATTTAAATGGATGTGCCGGGGGAGGCAATATATATTCAGAATCCCATATTAGATTAGATTAGATTAGATTAGATTACTTACAGTGTGGAAACAGGCCCTTCGGCCCAACAAGTCCACACCGCCCCGCCAAAGCGCAACCCACCCATACCCCTACATCTACATTTACCCCTTACCAAACACTATGGGCAATTTAGCATGGCCAATTCACCTGACCTGCACATCTTTGGACTGTGGGAGGAAACCGGAGCACCCGGAGGAAACCCACACAGACACGGGGAGAATGTGCAAACTCCGCAGTCAGTCGCCTGAGGCGGGAATTGAACCCGGGTCTCAGGCGCTGTGAGGCAGCAGTGCTAACCACTGTGCCACCGTGCCGCCCACATGTATTAAAGATTTAAGTATTATGAATTGCCCACACTCATCCTTAATTTGGCCTAGGGTTTGAAACGGGAGGTTTTTCCGGATGAGAATGACCATTCCTCTACTTTGAGTTAAAAGATGAGAAAAATACATGGACGAATCCTCCCTGTTGCAACTTCAAATGCTCCTTATTGGTTAAGTGCATTTTTTGTAACAAGGCTACATTGACCCTCTCCTTTCTAAGGCTTGACAGTATCTTTTTTCTTTTAATTGGTGAATGACCATCTTAACATTCCAGGTGCACCATTTAAACGAATGGCTAGCCACGATCATCCAAAACAGTCAGTGACCCCTGGGAGGAAGAACCCCACTCATAGTGCACTGAGTGAAAACCATAAACAGTTTCTCTAAGTTTAAAAATGCAATTTCCAAAACTACTAAATCAAAACTTCTAACAACTGCTTTTTACAGCATATCAAGATTTCACATAACTGAAAGGAGACTTTCCCTCTTGTTCACAGGGGGGGCGCTCATACCACCCAATAATCCCATCATGACTCCTTCCAGCTGGAGTTAGGCCCACGCCCCAGACAACACAAAGAAAAAAAAACAATATCTTATGACAATAAAGTTAAAAGTGGGTACCAACTTGTCCCCTCCATCCTGTAATCCTAGGCACCTCTGGTTGAACAACAAAAAAAATTTAATACATGACCTCTCCCCTCTTCCCCTCCACCCCCAATCCAAAACAAGGTATGCCTGGAAGGGGGACAGAAGGGAAAGCAAACAAAAAAAGAAAGAGAGATCATTTTGACCCCGATATATATTAACAAGACGACAAAGACCATCCCTCCAACAACCAGGCAAATTACATGGAAAAAAAACAGAATAAAATAATTGTCCATATAATTCAAGCCAGTCAGTCTATTTTAAAGCATCCAAGAAGTCCTTTGCCTTTTCTGATGAATCAAAGTTAAACACGAACCCCCATTGCTGAAATGCAGTATCACTGGATATCTAATGGAATACTGGATATTCAGGTCCCTCAGCCGCCTTTTTACCTCAAAGACCTTCCTCTTGTGAATCACAACTGGAGAAAAGTCCTGAAAAAACATGATTCACGATCCTTTATATACCATAGCCTGAGGATCCTTCCCCAGTGTTCTAGAGGCTTCCTGCATTATTTGTTTGTTTCAACAGTGCTGGAGTCACACTAGGACTGGGTGGGGTCGCTGGTCCGATCCGGGCCTGCACATTGTGACCTGGTGGGCCTGCTATACCCACACCCAGCCTACCTCAACCTCCAGCCTTGGAAACTGTGAGCCATTGCTCCAGAAAGCTGACAAGCTGGCCATTTTCCTCCCCCTGTTTGGGGAACCTCAGCAACCGGATGTTCTTCTGACGACCTTGTTTTTCGAGGTCGTCAACCTGCTCCTCCACACTCTGCATTCTAATGCCAGAATCCAACCCACTAAGGATTCGGCTGCAGTCTTGGAAGCCATGGCCCATTGCACCACTTCCCCGAGACGCTGGGTCTCCAGGTCACGCCACTGCAGCGTGACCGAGATCAATTCAGGCCTGGCCCGGGTCTCTTCCATCGACTAATCTATCTTCTCTCGGAGTTTCACCAACTCCGAGATCAGGCTGTGTTCTGCAGGTGAGTTCCTGGGGGAGGTCACGGAGGCTGATGATGCGGCCATGGGTGTGTCCATTGTTGCGGGGGTGGGTTCCCTGTCTGACACAATCCCCGTGCTTCTTCCCTAGTCATCTTCTAAACTGCACCAAACTGTTCAGAACTGGTACTAAATAATTCGAAGGGTTGGGAAATAGTTATTTCCAAAAATTAAACAGTGAAGGAAGGGTGAGTGCCACACTTTGTCTAGATTCTGGTGCAGAGCTCAGCAAAGCAGACCTCCTGGGTCGCCACCATCTTGACTCCTCATTAGCCTTTTTAATAGTGTTTGTACATTCCCAGGACAGTTTTATTTTCTGTATATGATACATTAGTTGAGCTGGATCACCATTTAGAAAGAACACTGATTCAGCTCTGTTTAGTTTCAAAGCAATACCCTCACACTTACCTATAATGTAATCTATTTGCCATGCATGCTTCCACCTGTATTGCTTTTACAGTGCTCCCTATGTTTTGTCATTGGTAAACTTGAAATCATTATCCCTTCACCCAGCTTGCTAATAAATACCTCAAGTAGTTCAGCTCCAAACAAAGGTCAATGCTGAATATCAATCTGCTTTCAGCCTGAATGCCAGTGTATCTCATGCAACAAATTCTTGTCACACCTTTCTGGCTAGAAATTGTTAACTGCCTTTGAAAACGCAGCTTGTGTAGTGTTTACCATGTACGTGCATTTGTGCAAATAACTACAAGTATATTTGTATGCCAATGCAAACACTTCAAAAGTGCACAAATCTCACTACTCTCAGTGTGTGACCAATCAGAAAAAGGTTATCCCCATAGATAGAGTTGGTAATTTAGTGGTGACATCACTGGATTAGTAATCCAGAACCCCAGGTTTCCAATTGCGGGACGGGGAAAGGTGTCAATATTCCGAAGGAGAATTATATGAGTCTGATCTCTGACCTCAGAGAGGGTCTAAGATTGAAGAGGGGTCCTATGCAATCAGTAAACTTGGTGCTTGAGAACTGGGGCTTTTAGTTTTTGGGGGGGTAGTGAGAGCTGTCCTACAGAGAGGGAGTATGTGCAGCCAAGCAGAAAACACTTCTTTCATACTGCTCTGCAAGATGACAGTACCTATTGCCTTCTCTCCAAGATTTTCCTCAGTCAGTGCTGTTTCTAGGCATGGCCACAGTCTGGTAAACCCAGCTGGAAACTTAAACTTGAAAAGGGGGTTAGATCAGTCAGTTGCAACCTCATTTACATTTTTAAAATCCCAATACACGTACACTACCCCACTCATCCAGCTGACCAAAGCACAAAGATCAGCAGATTGGAGCTGGTTTCCTGGACAGGCTTGGAATCTTTGCTCATTTAAATCCCCTTCCCCACCCAATGCAACCTGCACAGTTATATTAAAATTACCAAATACATTGCAACAACAAATGAAGTACTTCACCAGTAATGCAACAGGAGCCCTGAAAATATTGCTACAGATTAATTGATAGGCAGAATTTGGTGCACAAGCTGTTTATTTACCTGCTGTAACTAGCAGAGAACAGGAAGAATCCAGAATTCGTTCACACAGAGATTCTGCAGAAAATCCTGCAAACTGAAATTTAAAATGAAAATTATTTGACAGCTCAATAACAGTGAATTGGATTTACATTGATCATCTAGGTTTAATTGCTTGAATTTGCTAAACTGAAGTCAGAGTTGCACGCTTCTCAGCATTCACAAGGATGCAGTCATTAATTCCTGGTTATGTCGATCAGCAGCAACTAGAATATAACGTACCTAAAGTTTTTCAGTATTTAAAGTGAGTCCCATTCTGCTTTTGTTGGATGAGAAGGAGATTTCTTGAACTCAGTTACTGAATTGATCTGGTCAATTAAAGTATTCATTAAATAATTATTTAAATTTCTAAATTCCCTACAATTACAGTAATCATAACAAAGGAGACTAGCAACTATATTTTTTCTTACCACAATGGAATGTATTGCCCCTATTCTGGTACAAGCTAACATGGCAACAACCAATTCTATGATCATTGGCATGTAGATTGAAACTCTGTCTCCTTTCTTCACTCCTGTGGATTTTAAATAAAAAGACATAAATAGTTGCATAGACCATGACAGGAAGCAACATTTTTTTGGTTCTGGTTCATCCATGGATATCCAAATTAAAACAGGGCAAGAGAATATGCAGCAACTAAAATTTATACCAGACTGTGTATGTTAGTGAGTTCAGATTTAAAATTTAAACGTTTAACTGCTGTTTTTATCTACACAAGTTATTTGTTCCAATCAGTATACCAAAACAAAACACTGTGTCCAAATCTTTACTGTAGAACATCTTACGAAAAAGTGAAGTAATGGTTACAAGAAATGAACATGATTTATTTCTGTCCCCTCCACTCCTCCGGTCAAACGTAAAAGCCAAAGCCAGATTCATATCCAGACAATTCCTGTGCTACTTCCAACTGGTGGTCATCCGAAAATAACTTTGGACTGAATTCCACCACAACATTTCCCATGGTTTCTTTTTGGGGAGAAATGCACTAGTTGTTTTTCTGAAAATTATGAACAGAAAATTTTAATAAAACTGAAGAGTAATATAAGCAGCCAGTATATGTCACCTCAAAATATCTAATCATCTGCAATTACTAACCTGGGTCAAATTCAAGACAAAAACAATTCCACATGACCATAAAATTCATTCAACTGGAAAATTCAGTAACCGGATAACTTATGGTTATATGAAACAATAGAATGTTAAATACAGGTACTGTATTGTTAACAGAAATAATATTCTTTAAACAAATAGAACATATGTTAAATATTATTGCAAGGAAATTTATCAAGTCAAATATCAAGAAGAAAATTAAACTACTGAGGTTGACTGAACTATATACAAGAACTTGAGGCATCAACGCATATTGTCTTTAGAAGTCACATGCCTTTGCAATGTTACAGGGCTAACAGACCACTTGGATGAGCTCCAGCATTTTTGAGATGTGAATCAAGAGAGTTGATAAAACTTATTAATGGAAGAATAAGCAGATTGTCATCTTTATAAACAACTGCCCTGCACACCCAGAGATCACTGGCCTGGACATTCTTGCATCCCAAAAGCACGGTCAAGCTCCAGTCAAAGGATCAGGGGTGATTCAGGGCCTAAACATCAACTGCTGATGGCAGCTGGTCTCTCAGGTTATTGAAGCCACTAATAAGCAGATATAAAACCTGACTATTCTAAATTCCAGGCGTGAAAGATGGTGATAGAGGCCACAATTGGCAACGGCTTCCAACTCGCTGGATTCAAATGGGCTTTGACCGTGCAAGATGCTGACAATGAGAGGAGCAGGATTGAGCCAACTAATCCAATGGCAAGAGTCTTTTCACTCTGGCATGGGAGGCAGTCATGGGAGTTCCAACAGGAACAACAATTGAATCTTACTCTGAGTGGATGGCATAACAGAAATTTCAAGTGAGGTGATCATAAGTCTGTATGTTCTTCAGCCTAGTCCAACAATTCTGAAAAGCCTGGTTATTATTCACCTGCTCTCATTTCCCTCGTTGAAGACAGAAAGACCAGAGAGATGCTCCAAGATTATTTAATGCAGTAGTAAATCAAGGAAACATGGTTGAATACATTGATGATATGGCAGATTGTATTGCCCTTGTCTGAACAAAGCAGAAAAAAAAATAACTGAATTTTTAAATTGCTAATACCCAACAATGTCTATTACTGTTCAAGATTCTGGATTAGTGGTGCTGGAAGAGCACAGCAGTTCAGGCAGCATCTGAGAAGCAGTAAAACCAAAGTTTCGGGCAAAAGCCCTTCATCAGGAATAAACGCAGAGTGCCTGAAGGGTGGAGAGATAAGCTAGAGGAGGGTGGGGGTGGGGAGAAAGTATCAGAGTACAATAGGTGAGTGGGGGAGGGGATGAAGGTGATAGGTCAGGGAGGAGGATGGAGCGGATAGGTGGAAAAGAAGATTGACAGGTAGGACAAGTCATGGGGACAGTGCTGAGCTGGAAGTTTGGAACTAGGGCGAGGTGGGGGAAGGGGAAATGAGGAAACTGTTGAAGTCCACATTGATGCCCTGGGGTTGAAGTGTTCCGAGGCGGAAGATGAGGCGTTCTTCCTCCAGGTGTCTGGTGGTGAGGGAACGGCGGTGAAGGAGGCCCAGGACCTCCATTACTGTTCAAGGTCATGCCATTCTAAGGTGTGAACAAATCTTTTAAAAATACATTTTTCATTCATTTTCTGCATCATCACATTTTCATTTTTCTAAAAATGTTTGTGGGTAAAATATGATTATATAGGGGCATCCTCAGACATCGCGAAGCCAAGTTTACACAAATTGATAGGCAATTTTTGAATTGCATTAGATTTTCTACCCTCTCAACTTCACTTAACATGGGGATTGACAGCAGCTGCATAAAAGCACAGAATTCTTTTCAGTTTGAAACTAGGATACCAAATGCTTTATCCAACTCAAAAAGTAGATGCACCCCATATTGGAATTGTATATATACCTGTATATTTTCTGGCCAATGCATGTACAAACATTCAACACATTTGCATTGAAATTCACTCTGCACTTGTATTACCATTCCCATATAAAGAATTTGAGTTACTCAAAGGACTTCAGAAGAACAGCCAATGCCTCTGGATATCACTAGGTTTCACTGAGAAGCAGAATATTTATAATAAAAGTAATACATCAATTTTATTATTGTTTTATGGAGAAAGAACATGTTGTGCACTTGTCACTTTTTCTTAAGTAAGCCTATACCCACAGCGATACTAGGGATAAAAATATTAACTGCACCTCATCTAATAATATCCACCTCACTTGGACGCTGTTCAAATTGTAATGAACACTTTTCTGTGTGTCAATCTATGATCCTTTTGATAATTAAAGTGAACGGATGGAAAATCCTGGTCATTTCAATGGGTTGTCAACCTGTCAAGATTGCCCAGAATTCTGCACAGTTTGATCTCCTGGACATTACGGTGAGCAATCAATGACAAAAATCTGAAGTGCTTTAAAAAAGTAGATGCTTTTTCTCCCTCTTATTTGAACACTTCTGTTCATTGTTGATGGAAATATTGGTCTGGAGATTGATAAAGACAGTTTAACAGGGCAAAGTAATTGCACGATGGCACTCCTGTGATAATACTTCCAACATACTTTCTTACAGATCTGGCAACTCTAGCTCTCAGCGCAACAGCTGAGCCAACACCACTGTAGAGTCAATCATGCATCATAATGATTAAGTAAATTGTTCTATTCGTACCAGTCCAATCTATATCTACATTAAAACCTAAATTTAAGGCAAGTGGAACACACTCAGAATTATAGACCAATCAGCAATTCATTGGTAATAGAAAATATAATGGAATCTCTACTATAAAAAAACAGAATAGAGAACATAAAAGGAGGTGAAATGTGATATGAAAATCAAAGTGGATTTTAGAAGCGAAAGAACTGCTTGATTGAAATCACTGACCTTTTTGAGGAGGGAACAGAAATAGTAGATTGGAGTGATGCACTGGGAATACTTTATCTTGATTTTCAAAGATGTTTGATATGATACCACATAATAAAGAAGGTCACATAACATGGAATGAGGAGGGAAGTAGATGGACAAATAGCTAATTGGCTCTGAGAAAGAAAAAAAAGTAGATAGAGGCAAAGTGTAGTTGGGGAGAAGTAGGAATTATGTTTGAGTCATAACCATTAGTTTTTTATGATGGCAGGACAGGCAACATTAGTGCATGGATGGTAACACCTTGCCTTCTTATACAGAAAGATTAGATCTATAATCCAGCAAGGTTTCATCCTACACAATGGCACAAAAAGCTGAAATATTGAAGTAATGAAGTCACTTTGGTGGTTTTTACACAACTACATTGGTCTTGACAGTAATAGAATGTAAACGAAAAGAAAACTAATGGTAACTAAATTCCAGCATGGAATCAAGATGGAGCACTTTCTGATTTGACCAAAACCTGCACTACCCATTGGTGCTACAAAAACGCCTTCGAGCTCACCTTCTCAAGACAGTTAAGACATCAACCACCTCCAGTATAAAGAAGAGGACTAATTCCAATTAAAGCACTGTAAATACCTGGAAACCAGGTTGGATAGGGATGCAGAGAATCAATAATAGGATGTCTCAATTACATCACAAGATCTGTTGCAGGACACAAGCACAAACCAATTCAAAGAGCGTGGGGAGCAGTCAGCTCTGACACTTTGATAAAAGAAATGCATAAATTATAATATGTTGACCATGGCCAAATTAGAGAAGACGTTCTTCAGTGTGAAGAGAATCAAAATTGCCTGACAAGACAGTCCAGTTCAAGATGCCGACAATTGACAACACCATGATGTCATCTCTGGGGGGGGGGGGGGGGGTGGCATCAAAGTCGAATTATTTGTAACCAGGTGGCATAAAGTTGGTAAACAAGACCACATGTTCAATGTACAGTATGCATTAACAATCATCACCTACTGTTTCTGAAGCAGAAGCAGAACATGATTTAGAAAATCACACAGAAGTTGAGGAACAAGATAGATAAGTGATAGGCACAAAAGTCAGAAAACCATTTATTCTTTTTATCTTACAAATCATTTGCATGCTGTATGATCATTTGTGAACTTAAAGTTTTCATGAAAAGTTAACTATTTAGTACTATTTAAGACAGAAGTATATGCCACTTTTGATACTAAAGGAAATTTCATTTCAATCAAAGCTGCTATTACCCACTTGCCATGTTTTGTCTGTTCTAGTTTTGTTTGAGCCACTATTGCACAGGTCACAGTGTCCTGTTACCAAGTAACAGCATGACTTTGCAAAATAAGTTTCTAACATGGCATTGACAAATTGTTGACATACTATTTTTATCTGATTAATTCTCAGTGTGAGATTACACGGGCTGCTATATATTATAGATTCTTTGTTTGTTTCTTGTGCCATTTACCCAAAGGAAGAAACTCAAGAAAAAGATTCAATACAAATACTGAAGGTATTGCTACTGCGTAACCTCATTTCCTAATAATAGGAGTGAGCAAAAATGAAAAATGAGCTGCTGGAAGTCAAAATGTAGCTCATGTGAAAATTTCACATGAAACATGCAAAAAAAACAAGTTACGTCTGGAAGGTAGGCCACCCCGTCATCCAGGATAAATGTTGGGATGAATCCGGCTCTCCTTGAATGGCTTGCCACATATTAATATTTTTTCAGAGGATGATTAATTAGTTTTGAGGTAGGTCTTCTGTCCATTTCAGGAAGGAAGCCCTGCCTCAGAGGTGTGGGTGGACTGGGGGCCAGCAGCAAAACCACAAGCAATGAACAGCACTGGTATCACAGCACCCATACAGAATGAGCAACCTCAGTCTCAAAATCCAGCTAAGTGCTGAATCTTGCCAGGACTGCAGGGTGCAAATCCGAAGGCAAAACGGTGAGTCAAAGTTGGAATGCACTGATTGGACAAAGGGGCCCAGGAAAGATGCAAAATCACCCTGATAACTTCCCCTTTTCAAGCCAGCAGTCCACAGGGTGAAACCTATCGCGCCGCACACTGAGCATAGGTCTCTTCCACTCTGTTAAATCACAGCAGCAGCGAAGGGATGAGGCCCTTAACTACAGATTAACTGATCTCAACTGGGCCAGGGATATGCAACTCACTAGATGTTTCCAGCCTGTAAAATTGTGGCAGCAGATTCCACTGATGGGACAGTACTCTAATTTACCGATCAACCCACCTGCTTTAATGCCCATGGGTAGACAATAAAATTCAGCACCAATAAGCTAAAAGGAATTGAGAATAGATCAGGGACACCAATACTTCAATCACTAAAGTAGTGACATAAACAAGTAAACCAAACTCTACAGCTTCCTTCTAGAGGGTTAGAGCTGAGAAATAAAGTTATGCTAAACTAGTAAACAATGTTTGTTAGACCACTCTTGAGGTACTGTATGTAATTCTGGTTGCCATGTAAGAAAAGTGATATTGAGGTACTTGAGAGAGTGCAAAGATGGACAACAAGAAAGTCACCAGGGATGAAGGATATGGCCAACAGAAGATGTTTTCTCCTTTTCTCTTCCCTTGAGAAGTGAAGGCCGAGGTGCAACCTAACTGGGATTGTTTTTTAAAATTGTGATGGATTTCAATACTGTGGAGAGAGAATATTTTCTCATGTGAGGACCAGCTAAACTAGAAACCATAATACAAGTCATCAAGAAAGCAAATAGGGAATTTAAAAAAAACTTTTACCCAGAGAGCGAAAAGGATGTGTTTGCTGCATCTATATTTGCTTCAAAGGGATGCTAGACCAGCATATGAGACAAACAGAAGAGAGTTAGAGCTCAATTAGGTTATAGTACTACAGCTGAATGAGGAAAAACAGGAGAAGGCTCAATTAGAGCATATTTGCCAGCATAGAACATTAAGCCTGCGTAGTGCTGTATAATCTTTAAGCCATTAACTAATACATAATACTAATGGTTCTCTTGTAATGAGCATTTTGACTTCTTAAAATTGCAGCAACAGTAGGTTAAGAATAGCAGCAAATGTTTGAATTATATCTTTAAAGATAACTTCCCCATGTTGTGAGAAGTGCCTAGTGTTAATAACTCAAAATAAAATCATGTACTAATCAATAAAATCCACATAAAGCTATTCTGAGGGCAACGCTAGGAAACAGTGCCATGTGCATCCTTGGCTTTGCCAATTTAATTAAACCCTGAATAAAAATTCAGATAACTAAATACTGGGTATGTATCACTCATATATAAGTTTTTTAAATGTGTTCATGTCCTTTTACATTTTCTGAATGTAATTAATTTGCACAGACACTGACACATTAGTCATATCAAACATTAAAGACCTTATATTTGATTTCCATCTTTTATAAAATAGGGAAAATGAATTAGGGAGATTTTAATTGAGGAGCTTACCATGAGCTTGCAGGACATTGGCAAATTTGCAGACCTGCTGCAAGAGTTCTTTGTAAGTTATTTGCATACAATCTCCAGGATCATTCCCCTCCCTGCAATCAAATAACAGAAAGTTATATTTCTACTAACCTTCTGCTATTTAACACTAAGCATCATGTGAATTAAGACACAGAATTAACAATAATTTACAAGAAAGTGGAAGTAACATTTATTGTTCAATAGATTTAAAAGGAAAAATATATCAGTATACAAGATCATGAATATCGTAAGTTGTAGGCTTTCTACCTCTTCGAATGGATTCCTGGTTGTGTCTATGATGTAGTAGAGAAGACAGGCGTTTTCAAACAGAAAAATTTGGCAACGGGCAGTGAATTTTGAGGGTGAAAATAGTTACCAACTCATCATTTTCTAGTAGCCCACTAAAAATTATAAGTAAAGCTTTGACATTATATCAGATACCCCATTTTGCCAGATGCAGAGGATTCAAATGGAATGAATATACAATTTGGGGAAAAAGCACATTTGCATACAAACCAGCAACAGGGTATGTTCCTCAAGACTGCTCTGATATTCAAGATGATCGTGGCTGACCTGATTACTCCACATTTCTGCCCACCCGAATGACCTTGCAGCCCCTTGTCAATCAAGGGTCTACCTCTGTCTGAAAAATATTCATGTACTCTGTTTTCACTACAGTTTGAGGAAGGGCATTCCAAAGACATATGGCTCTTAAGGACATAACTTTTCACCTCTGTCTTAAAAAGGGCAATCCTTTAATTTTAAAAACAGTTCTAGATTCTCCCACAGGAAGAAACATCTTTTCTACATTTGCTCCGTCAAGTCGAATCAGGATCCTCCATGTCTCAAATCATAGAATCCCTACAGTGTGGAAACAGGCCATTTGGCCCAACAAGTCCACACTAACCCTCTGAAAAGTAAACCCCCCCGCCCCACCTCTCCTCCTCCCAGACCCATCCCCTTACTACTCTACCTTGACTAATGTGCTTAGCCTACACATCCCTGAACACTATGGTCAATTCAGCATGGCCAATCCACCTAACCTGCACATCTTTGGATTGTGGAAGGAAACCACAGCACCCAGAGGAAACACACGCAGACATGGGGAGAATCTGCAAATTTCACACGAATCGAATCCAGGTCCCTGGTGCTGTGAGGCAGCAGTGCTAACCACTGAGCCACCGTTCTGCCCCAGTGGCCTCTTGCTTTTCTAGACTTCGGCAGATAAAAGCCCACCTCTATTTAGACTTTCCTCAAAGGACAACCCACCCCTTCCAAGCACTAGACTAGTGAACCTTCTCCAAGATGTTTCCAATACATTTCCATTCTTCCTTACTTACTAAGACCAATAGTATACACTGACTACTCGATGTGGTCTCACCAAAGCCCTGTAAAACCGAAGCATTTGTACCTAATAAGCTCTTTGTAAATCTCCAAACCTTAACTGCGGATGGTACAGCAAAATGTATAAGCAAACTGGAGAGATATTGCAATAACACGCAATCCCATTGCCTTTAAATGCAGCTGTTCGCTAAAAATTAAGTAGTCATTAAAATAAAGCAGAAGGTAATTCCTGTATTACATTAATCTTCTGCATTCAGTTCTGTGGCACACCTGATTTGAGGAAGTTTTAGTAATGTGGTGGCAAATAGTAAAAAGCAAATCAAAGAGTTGCATTATGTCATGGGCAGGGGAGGGGGGAGTGGGCCTTGTCAACCTTCCTGAATATCCGACACTCAGGAGTAAATTTTCCTCACTCCCTTTGTTAGGGGGCTTGAGGCTGGTGGAAGAATGGGGGTAGCAGCATTGTGACAGCTCCTCAACACATTCCTGCCTCTTGGGAACATGCCCAGAGTGTGTTGGGATCTAGATTGGCTGGTGAACCCAAGGGATGAAGTGCCCATTGGAGGCAGTTTTGTGAGGTATCCAACATTTTCCAATGGCTGACCAGAACCTCAAACATGTCAAGATCCCTTGCTTAATGGAGCTGGCCTTCAGCAGTAGTCCAGGCAGCCACCTAAGACTGAGGCTCCATTCAATGGGGAAGACAACATGGTAATAAATGGCCTCAACCTTGGCAGTACTCATTATTGTTGGAGTGCTTTAACCTTCTTGTCTAACAATCCTACACATATACGTCATCTTAAATCCACCACTTGTCAACAGGGCACAGAGAAGCCCTAACGTTTCCCTACATATCTTAGGAATGCCCGCTGCTGAATGGACCAGCAGCAATAGGGGTCTGCCTACCACCTTAATAGGATAGTGTACATAGGACTGGATAAAGTGGGAGAAAGCATCCAAAAAAATGCAATTTCAGCCTAGCTGCTGGCAAGTGCAAACTCCAGACTGTTTTTAATGGAGAGTTTCTCCCATTTCACGCTTTCTCTGAATATTACAAATCTTGATAATTTCAGTTAACTAACAAAAAAGAATTCAACTTATATAATCAAACATTCAGGTGGGAAATACAACTGTAGCAAAGGACTGCAGATAAAGCTTAGTTAGATTACAGTTTCTGACTACGTTTCTACAAGTTTCAGAAGTCGAAGAGCAGTTTATGCAATGTTTCACTGAAGCACACTTTCAGCTTCCTTACAATATAACAGTGACTAATTATAAAAAGAATTAACACAGAGCTCAATGGTTTAGGATGCTGTGAGACGGACAATGGAGATTTCAAGAAGTAAAGATAGATAAGGATGTGGAGTGATGTGTATCAACTAAGAAAGTCTAATTTTATCAAGTATGGTTGTCTTCAGTCTTTTTAGAGAATTTTTTTCTTAAAGGTTACGGCCACATTTACTTCAACTTGCCCCTTAGGTCTCTTTTATATCTTTCCATTCACCCTAAACCTATGCCCTCTAGTTCTGGACTCCCCAACCACAGGGAAAAGACTTTGCCTATTTACCTTATCCATGTCCCCCATAATTTTGTAAACCTCTATAAGGTCACCGCTCAGCCTCCGACACTCCAGGGAAAACAGCCCCAGCTTGTTCAGCCTCTCCCTATAGCTCAAATCCTCCAACGCTGGCAACATCCTTGTAAATCTTTTCTGAACCCTTTCAAGTTTCACAACATCTTTGCAATAGGAAAGAGAACAGAATTGCACACAATATTCCAACAGTAGCCTTACCAATGTCCTGTACAGAGGGTGGTACATGTATGGAATGAGCTGCCAGAGGATGTGGTGGAGGCAGGTACAATTGCAATATTTAAGTGGCATTTGGATGGGTATATGAATAGAAAGGGTTTGGAGGGATATGGGCTGGGTGCTGGCAGGTGGGACTAGATTGGGTTGGGATATCTGGTCGGTATGGACAGGTTGGACCAAAGGGTCTGTTTCCATGCTGTAAATCTCTATGACTCTATAATCAACTCATTGCCCCTGTTAATTGCAGAATCCACACCACAATGGCCTGAAAACGAAATCTCAGCTCTGACACTGAGGTTTCTTCCATTTCAGTTTTTTGCTTTGGAATCATACTCAAGAACTGGACAAGCCACATTCTGAAATTCTCCACCTCCTTTCTGTCTCCTATTTTCCTTCAAGCCCATTCTAAAATCCCATCTCAAGGTCTTATTACCTCCTTTTTTGGCTCAAAGACCAGTTTTATCTCAGGAAGTCTCTGAGAAGCCTTGTGATGTTTTTCCATGTTATAACTTTTAAACAGGAACAGGAGTAGGCCATTCAGCCTTTCGAGTCTAACTGTCCAGTGCAGTCCCTTGTTTGGAATTTCACGCCATACCTTTTGATCTGTTAGCCCTAAGATCTATATTTAAGCCTTCTTGAAAGCATTCAAATGTTTTGGCTTCAATCACTTTCAGCACCAGCGAATTCTACAGGCTCGCCATTCTCGTCATGAAAAGAATTTTTCCTTACCTCAGTCCTGAATAGCCTACCCCATAACCTTAGACTGTGAACCCTAGTTCTGGACTCCCCAGTCATTGGGAACATCCTTCCTGCCTGGCCTAGTCCTATTAAAGTTTTATAGATTTTTATGCAATCTCTCCCTCTTCTTAACTCCAGTGGATATACAGTAATCCTGTTTGATCCAGTCCCTCTTCCGAAGTCAGCCCTGCCATCCGAGGTATTGGTCTGGTAAATATTTTTCTTACATTTTCCACAGCCAGAGCATCCTTCCTCAGATAAGGGATCAAAACTGCACACAACATTCCAGATGTGTTCTAACCAAGGCCCTGCACAATTGCAGCAGTTCCTGGGGGCAGCATGGTAGCACAGTGGTTATCAATGCTGCCTCACAGCACTGGGAATTTGATCCCAGCCTCGGGCAACTGTCTGCGTGGAATTTGCACATTCTCCCCATGACTGTGTATCTTTCCTTCAGGTACTCCGGGTTCCTCTCATTCTAAAGATGTGTCGGTTAGGTGGATTGGCTATACTAAATTGCCCATAGTGTCTACAGATGTGCAGGCTAGGTGGATTAGCCACAGAAAATGCAGTGTTACAGGAATAAGGTAGGAGGGTGTGTCCGGGTGGGTTGCTCTTCAGAGGATTGGTGTGGACTTGATGGGCTAAATGGCCTGCTTCCAATTTGTAGAGATTCTATGATACTGAAATCTACTCACTATGAAGCCCAATATACCATTTGCTTTCTTCACCGTCTGCTGATCCTACACACTATCAGATGTTTCTTTAACAAGGCACCAAATAATAAATAACTGAATATGGAACGCAATATAAAGAATGCCAGGACCCAAGTACCAGTAAGAAAACATGGAAGAAAAGTCAATACCAATTAATTTGTACTTAATGCAAAACTCATCTGAATTTCTCAGAAGTCTAATACTTACATGCTATGGTATTTGTAAAATCATACAAATATAAAAGTTGGATAAAGGTAAAAATTGTAGAAAATTATCACCAAAAGGAAAGATTAGAATTGATTTTGTTTTAAGTCAGGTTTTTAAAATCAAACTTTTAAAGCGGGGTGAGTTAATTCCAGTTTTATTACTGAGATAACAGATAATAGCGAAATGGTTATGCTATTAATAATGAATCACAGAAGAGAAAGTATAAAAATGTGACGTACATCCACCCATAGAAAGAGATACTGAATCACAGAATGGTTACAGCACCAGAGGCCATTCAGCCTACTGTGTCTGTGCTGCCCTCTGAAGGAGCAATTAACCTAGCTCCATCCTCCTGTCTTTATCCCACCACTTTCTTTTTCAGATAATGATCTCACTTTCTTTTGAAAAAGCTAATTTAAACAAGCCTCCATCATTCTCAGGCGGTGCAATGCAGATTTCTACCACTCATCACCTCAAAAACATTTTCATGTTGCCATTGTATCTTTTGTCAATTATCTTAAATTTACGCACTTCACTTCTCAATTCCCACTGGGAACAATTTCTTCACAGTTACTCTGCTCAGACCCCTCATGAATTGGAATACTTCTATCAAATCTCCTTTTAACCCTCGATTCTCCAAGATGATTCCCAATTTCTATATATAAATGAAGTTCCTCATCCCTGGAACTATTACCATGAATCTTTGCTGCATCTCCCTAATGTCTTCACTTCATTCCTATTATACATTTGGAAAACTAAGAAACGTAGTGGCTAAAATATAAAGTTTGCGTGTTTTCGTCACATCAGGTAACGTTTCTCATAAACAAGTAGATAAAGCACACAGAGCTTGATGATAGTACCATCAAGTGTAGCAATTTTAATATACTTGTTAACTTCATTACTACCAACTTGATATGCTCTTTCATCAAAGAATTTCAAATGAGACACTGAGTTTGTCCAAGGCAATGCCCTATGGGTAGTAATAAAACTTCAGAATCAACAAAGACTTCTTTTGCATGCGTCCTAACAGATGGCTCATGAGCAGAACTGGCAAAGGCTTCTAAGCAGGTAGCTGGTTCACTCACCCACTGGAATGACTTATCCAAGAGAAAAATCAATTGGCAAATAGGGAGAAAAAAACTGCAAGATGGGTAAAAATGAAAATGCAAACACAACATATGGACTATTCATTATTGATTACTCACTTACTGTGGCTACCATCCAAACGTGCTTGCATAGCTTTTGTAAGTAAGATGCACAAAAGTTTGCTCCAAATCACAGGTTTATAATACCACTGTACTGAAAAGGCATTTAACATTACATGCATTTCTTTCCCATGTCCACACAACAACATCGGATAAAATTCAAAATTTAACGTCATTCATGTCATTGACTAGCCTTTGAGTGACAATTTCCAACAGGCAGAGGCTAGCCAACTCTTCTTGACATTCAGTGGCATAGTCAACACTGAACAGTACCACCAGCATCCAAAAGCTTCGCAGTGATTGAAACTTAACTGCAGCAACTACTGTGGCTACAAGAACAGGTCAGAGGCTGAGTATTCTATTGCAAATATCTCAGATCATGACACCTCAGATCCTACGTAGCAACCCATAAAGGCACAAGTCAGAAGTGTGATGGAATACTTTTCAATAGCAAGGATGATTGCAGCTGAAATGATTCTCATAAAACTCAATGCTATCCAGGACAAAGCAATCTTCTTGGTTAGCACCCTAATTACCACCTTAAACATTCATCTCCTGCACAATCATGACAAGGAGGCTGTAATGCAGCATTTAATAAATGCACTTCAGCAATCCAAACTCTTGACTTCTACCACCAAGACAGACAAGGGTAGCTAATTAATCGGAACACCACTACCTACAAGTTTCCCTCCCATTCGCATAATGTCTTGGACTTGGAAATATATTTCTGTTCCTCCTTTATCAGTATATCAAAATCCTAGATTTCTTTACTGAATAACACCTTGGGTGTAACACACAGACTTCAGTTGATCCAGAAGGCAACTCATCATCACTTCCCAAAGGCAATTAGGAATGAGCAAAGAACGTCGGCTTTGTCATGACACCCACATCCAATGATACATTTTGAAATTTTTTATAAAACGTTTTATGCTGTTTCACAAGTTTTCTTCATTAACATATTAAAATAAGCATGGAATACAAGGGAGCAATCTAATGGAAACAAAATTAGCTTGATGGTGGGAGACAGAGGGTGGTGGCAGAGGGTGTTATTTTTGCACAGGAGGTCTGTGACAGCTGCAAGGATCTGTGCTGAGTCCACTGCTTTTCATCATTTATATAAACAAGTTGGATGTGAATATAGAAGGCAGGATCAGTAGGTTTGCAGATGACACCAAAATAGGTCGTGTAGTGGACAGTGAAGAAGATTATTTCAGAGTACAATGGAGCCTCGATCAGATTGGCCAACAGACCAAGGAGAGGCAGATGGAGTTTAGTTCAGATAAATGTGAGGTGTTGCATTTGGGAAAGCAAACTAAAGCAGTTAATGTTAGGGCCCTGGGAGTGTTTCTGAACAAAGAGGCATTGGAGTGCCAGTTCATAGTTCCTAGAAAGCAGTGTTGCAGGTAGACAGGATAGAGAAGGTGATGTTTGATACATTTGCCTTTGTTGGTCAGTACATTGAGTATAGGAGCTGGGAGGTCATGCTGTGGCTGTGCAGGATATTGATTAGGCCACTTTTGGAATACTGCGTTCAATTCTGGTCTCCCTGCTATAGGAAAGAGGGTGTGAAACTTGAAAGGATTCAGAAAAGATTTAAGGATTTTGCTGGTATCAGAGGGTTTGAGCTACAGAGAGAGGCTGAATAGGCTGAGGCTTTCAAATCAGTGACTCTGATTTCTCTTTGCTCTGAAGGAGGGTTACTGGATCCAGAATGTTAACTCTGATTTCTCTCCACTGATGCTGCCAGACCTGCTGAATTTTTCCAGCAATTTCTGTTTGTCATGAAATACTCTCACTTACCTGGACGGTTCCAACTCCAACAACACTGAAGAACCTTGACCCCTTCTAGGGCAAAGCAGCCCACTTGATTGGAGCCACACCCACAAGCATCCATTCCATCCATCACTGATGCACAGTAGCAGCAGTGTGTATACTATCTATATGATGCACTGCGGAAAATCACTTAAGACAGCACCTTCTAAACCCACAACGATCCCATCTAGAAGGACAAGAGCAGCAGATATCTGGGAATATTACTTGCAAATTCCCCACCAAGCTACTCACCACCTTGACTTGAAAATATATTGCCATTCCTTCACTGTTGCTGGGTCAAAATCCTGAAATGCCCTTCCTAGTGGAATTGTGCATCATCCTACAACACTTCGTCAGCAAATGGTTCAAGAATGCAGCTCGCTACTTAGCTTCTCAAAGCCAACTATGGATAGGCAATAAATGATAGCCAGCCAGCAACACCCACATCCCATGGAGAGAATAAAAAGAAATTTCTGAAAGACACCTTTATAATTTCAAAATGACAATTTTAAGTACCAGAAAACGTCAAGTCGAATATTGCTGTATCAAATCAATTTACTTCGCTTCTAGCCTGAAATATCTAATTTCTCAGCTTGAAAAATATTTCTACTCAAAATGATCAGAAGTATAGAATGGGCAACCTGTACATTGTCTGTTGAATATAATTCAAGCAAAATTCACTTTATCCAAAAAAAATCAGTTTTAGATCATAAAACAAGTGTAGTCTGTTCATGAGAAATGCTTTGAGATGGTAAACAAACAAAGTATTGGGAGAAGTATAAAGTAAATCAATGCAATCTTGCTATAACAAAGTCTTGATTGCATTGGTAATGACAGAGTCAATAAACATTTTTTCCAGAAATTTAAGGATGTATCTGCAAAGGGTACTGTATCGGATCTAATTTCCAAATATGTTATCCATTCATGGAGCCAAGTCTGGCTCTTTGATAACAACACAGCTCAGACATTATTTTCTCCTTCTACTACAGTGGAAAATACATTTCCTGAGGGATAAGCGAAAGGTCTAGTCTCATTCCAGATCAAATAAACCCCACTACTAGTCACTGACAGGGCTACTACAACATTAGAGGGTTAACAATGTTCTCTTCTGGTTACCATGTCAGTGAATTTCGAAACAAGATATTTGAACAATTTACAACAGTTCAAATTTCTCATCAAGGTGAACGCAAAGCTTCCCTCAGGAAAACTAAACCTGACTCAACAATTATTTCCTGCTCATCTTCTTTTTCACAGATCTACTCATTCATGACACTTAAGGTACAGTCCATTCTGCTATAACACGGTAGTTCCATTCTCATGCAATTCCGTGTTATAAGAAAATCATATAATAGCAGTACCATGTAAACTAATGGGGTCAGAATCATGTTATAACCAACACACGCTTTAAAAGTTAATACTTTAGAAACAGTAACCTCAATTCGTCAACTGTGTTATAGCGAATTTGCATTTACGAAACGCACATTATAGCAGAATGACCTGTACTTCACTTATAAACAATAAAAACACATTCTGCACAAAACTCAAATATTCAGAATCCATAATCCAGATAAATATGTTAACATCCACATGAATATATTACACATCATTCTTTTTTTTTGTGGTGGTTATGGCTTGAATTCAGGGAGAACACTAATTCTAGGGTTTTAATCAATAAAGCTAGAGGCAAGTGGAAGTGGGAGTTTATCAAGTCGAATGAATTTTATTGCAAAGTTTGACAACTTTATAATGTTTTGAATACATTATAAACATACAAATTTAAGATCAATCTTCCTTGGATCATCAGATAATGTAAGCCTTAGACAGAAAATAAAACAGAAATTTCACCACATATATGCTCAAGTTTTCCATTAAGGTGATACCATGGTTTATAAAACGGCAACAACACAAGTTAGTTCAGCTGGTGTATTATACATTTGTTGCAGAATTAAACCAACAGTTGTATCAAGTTTATGAGAGTGATGCCACTCAATTTGAAATTCAGCATTCAAGCTATATTTAAGCAATTTGATACTCGATCCAGTACAACAGCTGAAGGTAATTCAATGCATGATGTAACCAATGAATGACATTACATAATACCAAGTGAAATTGCTCTGAGCAGAAGTACATTGTATTTTGTGCCATATTCTAAAACGTGGTAGCTCTGAAATTAAAAAGGTATATAGCTCACTTGGTGCTTATACTGTTAATTATGGACATAACTTTGTGTCTAGATCAGTGGGCAAATACTACAAGTTCAAGAAATCATGGGGAGGTAAAGGAAAAAGTCTGTTTTCGTCAAGCTTACTGCAGGACAGTGCAGTGACCAGAAACTCATCACAACTTACAATTCATGGGATTCCTCTTCCTCACCACAAACAGTTGACCAATTATAACAGCACTTGTTCTTCGCCAACTGCAATTTTTCAGCAAATTTTGGAACAAAGAGGGTAAGAAATAATGAGTGGAAAGTCAGTGCTTTCAAAGATAGCTTTTAATTGTTGTCATCATGGCTCATTTGGCAACACTTGAGGCTCCAATTCAGAAGCTTCAAATCCCATTCAAAATCTAAAGCAAAACATTCTAGGTCATCACTCCAGTGCAGTACTGAAGCAGATGCATTGTTGAATGTAACTTGGTGAGTTATGTCTTCTCCATTCCAACATAAATAAATTTTTCAAAGTAAATTAATTATTGACAAACAGCATTTTTGGCAACAAACAATTTGTTATAAATGTGGAGTCTTAATCTTTCATTTTAATAACTTATAGTCTGTGATCATAACCATTTATATTGGTAACCTATTTTTCTAATCAACCTGTTCAGAGATGTTATTATCCACCTATGGTGCAGGTGGTACCTGAACCCATGCCCCTGGTCCAGGGATAGGGTCATTACTACTTCACCACAAGAGAAATATGTATCCATTTTTGTACTGAGCAAGCCAGCAGTCTATATCTGTAGCATTTTTGAAACACAGTTCAGAGAGTTGCTAGGTGTCAATATTCCAACAATTATTCCTGCCCAACAATTTTGAAATGGGATTATTGTAATGTATTCAACAGGCCACTCAGGACAGTACAGGAGTCAGTGTAAAGGAATTCAAAGGTCACAAGCAGTTGGGTAAAGGGGCAGAACATAGATTCCACATTAGGAGTGCTGTCCTTTTAGCCGAACTGCTGAGAAACCAATGAACTACACAGATTCGAGAAGTGAGGAGTGAAGAGTTGCAGGATGGCTCTGTGCTGGCATAATACTTAGAAGGAAGTTCTAATAATTAGCAGGCAGATAGGTGTTGGAGTCAATACTCACAGAGATCCCGGTGAGCTAAGAAAGTGGGAAGGTTATTCAAATAGCGCAGAGACAAACCGTGAAGGTTTCAACAGAAATCTATAAGCACTGATGGTTTAGTATAGCAGAGTCTATGCATTGCAAAATCCACAGGCAATACTTGTTGGATAAAAGGATCTCAGAAAAATCCAGAAGTATTACCCACTTTGTGAAGTTTACTTAGTGACAATCAAGTCACTCCTCGCTCTTCCAAATTCCAGTGTAAATAAGCCCAATCTGTCCAGCCTTTCTTTATAGAAAAATCTGTTTATTCCAGCTAATCTGTTAAATTCAATCTCGTAAATCTCTCTCTGTACTGCTTTCAATGCATTTATATCCTTCTTTAAATACGGAAAAATAACGTTCTGTGGGAGAGGTGATGGCTTAGTGGTATTATCGCTGGATTGTTAATCTGGGGTTTGAATCCCACCATGGCAGATGGTGAAAGTTGAATTCAATAAAAATCTGGAAATAAGCTTATGATTACCACCATGTTGGAAAACCCCATCTGGTTCACTCTTGCCCTTTAGGGAAGGAAACTGCAATCCTTACCTTGTCTGGACTACATGTGACTCCAGACCCACAGCAGTGTGGTTGATCTTTAACTGTCCTCTGGAATGGGAATTAAATGCTGGCCTAGCCCTCATCCCATGAATGAATAATAAAAAAACAGAGAGAGATGTGGTCTCACCAATGCCCTGTATATTTGAATACCATCCTTCATTTTATATTCATTTCTTTTTGTAATAAAGGTGAGCAGCCTATTAATCTTCATGATTACATGCTTTACTTGTATAATAATTTGTTTTTACTCAAGCACTAGAACATCTAGATGCCTCTACACCTTGGAATTCTGCCATCATTCCCCATTTTTATAATGCATTGATTGCTTATTCTTCTACCAAAAGAAATAATTTCACTTTTTCTCCATATCAAACTCCATCTGCAAAATTGTTACTTGTTCACTGAAACCATCTACTAATTAATATGCAACCTCCTTATATCCTCTTAGCAACCTGTTTTCTTAGCTACCTTTGTGTCATCTGCATACTGAAACACAATACCTTTACTTCCCTTACCAATGTCATCAATACAAATTATTAAAAAAATTGAGGTTGACTCCACAGGACCCCACTCATCGTATCCTGTCCATCAGAAAAAGGCCCAATTATGCATTCTCTATTTTCTGCCAGTCAGCCAACCACCTATCCATAACAATAAGTTACTCCTATTGTGTTTCTAGTTTGTGTAATAACTTTTAATATGGTACGTGGTGAAATCAAAGAATGGAATGTCAATGGGCTCTCCTGTATTCAAAACACGTTACTCCTTAAAAAGAATTCCAGTGAATTGGTTAACCATGGCTTTTCTTTCACAAAACCGTGCGGACTCTTTCCAAATATGCTGAGGTTTTCTACGTGCTCAGCTATAATCTCCTGAATGATCAAATTTAACGCTCCGCCTTTGACAAATAGCAGGCTAATCCTCCTTTGTTTTCCTGCTTTCTGCCTCCCTATGTTCTTGAATAAAGGGGTTTGTATGGAATAAACATTTTGATTTTAAGGTGCAAAAGGAACTGGAATATGGAAATCTTTGGACATTCTGGCTTAGAAAGTGGTTTTACCAAGTGATTTCTGGGAGCCGCGTTCAGCAGTAATTATGAAAAATTAAAGCTGAAGAGTATTGTGGTTCACCTGCTTTCACAAAAAAAAACTGACTTGTGGAAAGAATGCAAGTCTTAGCTTTTTGAGAGAGATAAATGATGGGTCTCATTGCATCAAGTACTACCCAAGCTGGTAGAAGTAGTTCTGTGGTGAAGGTTGCCTAGAAACAGCCATCAGGAAGGTCTCTGTTTCCATGCACACCAAGGTGTGTCAGTTGAAGGAAAACCTCCAAGAAGCAGACAGTAAAATCTCTCTCTTGATCCTGAAGAATGAAGGAATCTTATGGTAGAAAAAGCTGCAGGGATTTCTTAGTAAAGTGTCTTCTGGGAGGTCAAGAATGTTCCAGAAATGAACACCTTAAACTCTGAAAGCTGAACTGTTACTTCCATTCAAATACCCAAATCTGATTGATTCTCATCTAAGCTGAAATTTGATTTGTAGGTCCCATTCATTCTGCTACTTTAAGCACTGTGATCTCAATGATAAAAAAACCGATTGGATCACTAAGTGTCTTCCTATTTGTTTTATCCTTTGAACTTGGGCCTTGCGTTTTCTGGATAGTTGGCTGATAGGAACATCCAGTGCAAAATCCCAAAACCATTATATTAGTTCTCCACTCAGACAAAACCCGACAATACAGTAAAAGAAAACTAAGAATGAAACTGACATATCATTGCTATTAGTATAAATTTAATTGTCTCACCCTTTTTATTGGCACATGCCACATTCAAAGAGTATTTAGATGTGTACTTGCTTCAATAAGGCTAACAAGACTATGGTCCAATTGTGCTGGAAAATGGGGTTAGAAATAGTTAGAGAACACAGACACTATGGGCCAAAGGGCTCTCTGTCTGTTCCATGATTGAGACATGCACAGGCTTCAGGGTTTCAGATTAGCTTCAATGTAACCACCAAAATGAAAAGCTTGTTTCATTGACAAACTACCACAAACAAATCCGGCTGAGGATTAGTTATTTCAGAGTACAGAATGACTGCAATCGATTTCATATTTTAAATAAATGTAGTTCTGACTTTAAATTGCAGCAATGCGGTGAGAAGCTACGGGATGATCTATAATGGTGCAAAGTAAACCACTGTGCACTAGATTGCTACTGATTGCCAAGTAACTGTAATAAATTCAGAAAGTATGATCATTCTGCATCTTGTGTATGAGGTAATGAATTTAGTTTAATTTATTTGTTAAGTGACCTCTAATTATTGACTGTGTTGTCAATTTTAAAAGCTTTCCATTACCTTAGTCAATAATTGTTGAAAATCAACTGATAAACTACTTAGTCAGGCAGCAAATCCTTTTGACAAATCCATATTGATATACCATATAACTGGTTCAGTATTAATAACAATGTGTAATATCAAGTTAAGAACGAAAGTGGATTGTGTCAAAATTAACTATCAGTCAGATGAATATCTAAATATCTATTTATTTAGTACGGAGCATCTTCCTGAAGTAACTTTTTGAATAAGAGACATTGGGAAAATATGATTTTAAGTCCAAACGTTTTTACTTTTGAAATCAAGATGAAAATGGATGTTTCCCGAAGGACAACGGTATTTCCCAGTCAATGTAGTTTCAAACTGTCCCAGTTCAGGAGATATCCAAGCATCAGGATATAACATAGTAGCATAATCTTTCAACAATGTCAAAAAAGCATAAATAGAGACCAAACATTTAGTCAAACTTAAAAATCAAAATATCCCCTGACCGGTTGGTATGAAAATTCAACAACTGGTCACCAGCAGAATTTTACTAATTCTTGAAGTTGATCTTCTATTTTATCTGGATCAAGAAGCCCTAGTAAAATTAAAGCCAATTGGAATCAGAATGAAAAGGTTCACAGACTGGTGCAAAGAAGGATGGTTGTGGGAGGCCAGTTATTGTAGCCCAAGAATATCACTGCAGAGCTCCTCATTGCAGCACCCTTGGTCTAACAGTTTTCAGTTGTTTTGTTAATGATTTTTCCTTCATAATAAAATCAGAAACAGAGGTTTGTAACTGTACAATATTCAATTCTATTTGCAATTCCTCAAATAATGAAACAGTCCTTGCCCACATAGAGCAAGATTTACCAGTCCATGCCTGAATGTTATCAAGTAATATTAACTTAACAATGATAGGCAGGTCTCCACCAAGAAAAACGGTAATTCCTTCCTTGGGACCTGATGACATACTGTCTCTGAATCTCTCATTATCAACAGCAACATCCTGGAGGTTAACACTGACCAGAAACTTCAGGGGACAAAAAGGTATAAATTGCATAGCTTGTGGTTACAACTCACACCCTGTTTTCCCAAAGTATGCCTACCATCTACAGAGGAACCTCAATTATCCAAAGGACACGGGCAGGCAGTATTTCAAATTTCAGATAATCAAATGCCGGATAACGTAGATTAATCAAGCATCGGGACTTTGCGATCTTGCCGGAAAATCAGATATTCAGATAATTGCATGCCAAATAATCAAGGTCCCTCTTTACAAGGCACAAGACTGCAATGTGATGAAATACTCTTCATTTGCATGGACAAAGGCTCCAATAACACTTCAAAAGCTGACACATACAGGACAAGGGACATTATATATCTAGAGACTCCAGTGCACTGATGCATGTGTACACCATCTGCAAAACGCACTGCCATAGTTCTTTAACAGCATTTTTATAAATTCATGACCTCCATTTTCTAGAAGAACAAGGACAGCAGCTGCATGGGAACAGAATGCCTCCAGGTTATGCAATATCTGTTGGTGTGGACTTGATGGACTGAAGGGCCTGTTTCCATGCTGGAGGGAATCTAATCTAAAGAAAAAAAAAATCACTTTCTTCACTCTCAGAGGCCATGCCAGGACTTTTGGGCAATCTAACTGCATTGCAACCCTGACCACATTGATCGCAGCAATTCAAGAAAGTGGCTCACTGTGACCTCCTTAAGGAACTGGCAATACTGTCCTTGCCAGTGACACCCACTTCCCATAAGCAAATGAAATAAAATCCGTCTTTTTTTTCCAAGCATGCCACTTGACGCAGTTCATAAAGAAAGGTGAAATATGGAGCAGGGTGGGGAAAGAACACAACCAAACATGAAAAACTTAATCTCTGTAAGTACCTTTAACAGTGACCAGTCATTAATCAGGCTGTTTTCCTTCAACCAAATTGTTATTTGCGATGAATTCAATCAAGTTGGAATACTCTAGACAACATCAGCTGAATTGGTTTTGATCATAAATCACTCACAGTCTACAATTTCAGAATTAACAAATTGCAACTAATATCATAAAACAGGAAGATATACCACAAGATCATCTATCTAAAAAAATTCTGACCACATCACTATAGATAGTTCATCATAATATGATGGTTGCATTCTTATGCGACCTTGCACGATATAAAAATTATACAATAAAAAGTAGCACCTAAAAAGTGTTGGCAATGGAATCGCATAAAGCCAACACAAATTTTAAAAGTTTGTGCTTTAGAAACACCCTCCCCAATTATCGATCTTGTTACAGCCAATTCACACCGACAAAATGTGAACTCTAGCGGAACGACCTGTACTTCGATCTAGTTTGTGAAGTACACTAACGATAGAGTACAAAATAACACTTGATAAAATGTGTACAGAATAACCTTGGTTATCCGAGCATCAATTATCCGAATTTTGGATTATCTAAGCAAGATCTCAAGGTCCCATAAAAACTTTATTTAAATAAAAGCACAACAAGACCTGGGCTGGTGGCGGGAGCAGGAACAGGATCACCACGGGACCCTGTTCCTGCTATTGCTGCCGCCACGAGAACCCTGATCAGTTATCTGAACAATCAGTAATCCAAACAAAATACTCCCTGCCCGTCTCATTCGGATAATCAAGGCTGTCCTGTAAACTGATACAAAACTTTGGAAGAATTGGGTGTCTTGAGAGTTGGGTTGACAAGAAACATCACTGAAGTATCAATTTTTCTGTTTTATTAAGAGGAGCTATTATTACTAATCCTGCATAATGACATTTTTTTTTAAAAATCAGAGGAATTACAGGAGAAATTTTAACATGAAAATTTCTTCGGGCACAGAAAATCCCCTCCCAGTCCTACAATCACTACACCATAATACCTAATCCACTCCAACACCGGTCTTATGCACCAGGCCTAATTCTAACCCTAATTCTTTGACTTTCAGCAGTTAGACTCTGCAGTCGAAATTCCTTCGAAAAAGCCCCCTGCTTTTTCACTTCTTTCTCCACCTTTAAGATCCTCCTTTTTGGTCAAGGTCATTGGTTACCCCTTCCTGATATTTCCTCCAGTGACTCAGTGGCTCTTTTCATGCAATTGCACCCTGGCAAAGCAAATATACATAACATAAATGTTGACAAGATTGATTCAATGCAGAAATTGAGAGATTTACAATTGAAAGATATTAAGTCTAACAAGACTTAATATGCCACTTGCCAAACTGGCTAACAAGGCCAGAGTCATTAGCTCACTTGTCAGCATGATACCAAAACAGGGCACATCAAGCAGGTGTTGCTATTGCCATGCACCTGCTGTTCTTGTCTTTCTAAATAATGAAGGTCATGGATTTATAAAATGCTATTAAAGAACCTTGGCAGTGCATCCTGCAGATTGTGCACACATGCAGCTATGCACTGGAGCCTGTAGACATATCATAGTTACTCCAATCAAATCATTGCTTGCGAGCTGAAAGCCAAATTACAGGACTAAAGCGTGTCCAGGCTATCTCAAATTACCCAGGAAGGGCAGGCATCCTAAGAATGTAAAAGGTGAGTCTATATTTCATACTGCTACTGGGCAATAGCAACCAGAGTGGTATTCATTTTTTACTAACAGAAAGTGACCATCAAGCCAAAAAAGGCATTCTGCCTACCATGTAAATGATTCATGTGTTATAAATATTTGATTGACAGTGCAATTCCAGATATAAAAGGTCATATATCCCAACTAGTGGATCATATCAAACAGCACACTCTTATGGATGCTTACAATAGGCAATGTGCTGACTGTCCTCAAATAGCCCCTGCTTGCACAACTCATAATATAGTGTATAATTTCAATTCCACATTTTCACTGCACATTCAGGTTTGTTCAGCAAGTGCTAAGAGTTTATAATAACAACTGATTTAAGAAGCAGTATGCTTTTTTAATAAAAAAACCTGGCTCTTCAAAATATGGAAGCAAGTGTGATGAAGCTGCTCCTTTAACAAGGTTATGCAGTCCTTGGCTTTTTTTCTCCAGAGGGGTCGTAAATGACAGACTCCAAAAGGTCTGGGGTTTGAAGGATTTTACGGCCAATTTGATAAGGGCGTGGGCCAGTTCTCCCAGCTCAGCTTTACTCTGGCTTGTTATTTTTAAGCAGTACTGTAAAGAAAGGCTGCTGGACCTAAAGCAGCAGGTCCAGCCTGGTCCCCTCTCTCTCTGACTTCTATCTTCTAAGATGATGTGTTTGATTTTACCTTTTGTGCCCAGGGATGTTTATGGGGATTGTTGCAATGATGTTGTTGGAACAACATCATTAAATTGGGACGATTTGTTGTGTTTTCAGAAAGGTTAATTTATTCAGTATTCTGTTTACTGTTGTTTTTGTTTCATTGAGTAATCTTGTAATTAAATTCTGTTTTATTCAAACTAAGTGGTTTGACCAGCTGATTCTCTCCTGGAATATCCACTTCACACCTGCTTAAAACAACTGGCAAAGTTAGGGTCTGGGTTACCTTCTTGAAATATTTTGAGTGTGGCTTGGTCCATAACACAACCTTTTAGGATTTGTTAACTCAGTCTGCTGAGGCCAGTGTCACGTGATAATCCACTGCACAGCTCCATTAATCTGAAGAATCCCAAATAGGGTTTAATGTTTGCCTGTACTATCAATTACTCCAATCTTCATCATTTCAAGATGACCAAGTATTCACCTTCAAGTGATACCAAGGAAGCCAAGCTTACACCATCAACAGTCTTATACAGTCACAGCACCATGTTTTTTGCACCAGCATACAACTACACCCAACCAACTCCAATCACAAAACTTGACAACATTTCTGATACGTACAATAATACAAGTTTTGAATACAAATTTGGTTTGCTTAGGACAGGTTTGGATGATAAAAGATAATAATGATGGACTCTGCAATCTGTTGTATGGAGGAGTGCAATATCAACTGTTTGATAGTCAATCCATGGCATTTTGTGATATTCTGTAAATACTGATAGCAATTTTTTTTAAAAAGTTTTTCAAAGGATATTGACATTGCTGGTAAACCAAGCATTTGTTCCCCACCTCAAATTGCCCTCAAGTAGCTTGTTTGGTTATGCCAGTGGGGAAAATTCTTGAATCCATTATCAAGGAATTTATAGCGAAGCATTTAGAAAGCAGTGGCAGAATCAGATAGAGTCAGCATTGATTTATGAAGGGGATTGACAAATCTGTTGGAATTCAGTGAAGATGTAACTAGTAGTGTTGACAAGGCAGAGTCAGTCGATGTGGTGTACTCGGACTTTCAGAAAGCATTTGTCAAACTCCCGCATAAGAGATTATTGTGCAAGATTAATGCGCATGGGATTGGGGGAAATGTATTGAGATGGATAGAAAACTAGTTAGCAGGGAGGAAACAAGGAGTGGAAATTAATTGGTTCTTTTCAAATTGGCAAACAACAACTAGTGGAGTGCAACAGGGATTAGTGCTAGGATCCCAGCTATTCATAACATTTATTAATGATCTAAATGAGGGAACAAAATGTAACATCTTAAAGTTTGCAGATGACAGCATGTTGGGTGGGAGGGTGAACTGTGACGATGTCCTTCGGCATGATCTGGACATGATCTGCAGAAGTCCTTCGGCATGATCTGGACAGGTCGGTGAGTGGGCAAATCATTGGCAGATGCAGTATAATTTGGATAAATGTGAGGTTATTCACTTTGGAAGCAAAATCAAGAAGGCAGATTACCACCTGAATGGCTGTAAATTGGGAGAGGGGAGTGTGCAGCAGGACCTGGGAGTCCTTGTGCACCAGTTCACTGAAGGTAAGCACGCAGGTGCAGCAGACAGTAAAGGTGGCAAATGGTATGTTGGCCTTCATTGCGAGAGGTTTTGAGTACATGTCCAGGGATGTGCTGTTGCAATTATACATAGCCTGGGTGAGGCCACACCTAGAATATTATGTGCAGTTTTGGACTCCTTTCTGAGGAAGGATACTCTTGTTCTCGAGGGAGTGCAGTGAAGGTTTACCAGGCTGATTCTAGGCATAGTGGGACTGACATATGAGGAGAGATTAACTAAGTTAGGATTGTTTTCACTGGAGTTCAGTTGGGTGAGTGGGGATCTCAGAGACTTATAAAATTCTAACAGGACTAGACAGGAAGGTGCAGAGAGGATGTTCCTGATGGTACGTGCATCCAGAACCAGAAGTCACAGTCTGAGGATTTGGGGTTGACCATTTAGAATAGTGAGGAGGAGACATTGTTTCACCCAAAGAATGGTGAGCCTGTGGAATTCATTACTATAGGAAGGAGTTGATGCCAAAACACTGAATATATTGAAGAGACAGCTCAACATAGCACTTCGGGCGAATGGGTGTAACGGTTATGGGGAGAAAGCTGATTTAGGCTATTGAGTTGGACGATCAGGCATGCTCATGATGAATGACGGAGCAGGCTCGAAGGGCTGGATGGTCTCCTCCTGCTTCTGTTTTTCTACATTTCTATGTCTGTCTGGAATCACATATATGCCAGATCCAATAACAAAGATAGAGCTATTGGTGAACCAGATGGGATTTTAGAAAAATCACCACTGTTCACCATAAGATTTTAATTCCAGATTTGTAGTAATTACATCTAATTTCACTAGCTGCCATGGTGAGATTTGAACTTCAGGAATACTAATCTAATTAGTGACATGTATATTAATCCCCTGTATATTAACAGTATTAATAAAACAAGGATTAAGGTAATTCATTGGGAATACTTTGTCAATTGGCCAACAGCAACACTAATGACTATAAACCAGACAGAGTAGAATATAATAGGTGCTGGAAAATTGAAACTAAAATAACAAACAATGCTGGAAAAGGAAGAAATAAAGAGAAGCCTGTAATTGGCTGGAGAGTGGGGTGATTAAATGACGTAAGTCCTTAGCTTTGTAACTACTTATAGATCCATATGACATCTAGTTCTGAAGAAAAATCATCTGCCTCAAGCATTAAACTCTGTTTCCCATTTCACCAAAGTTACCTAACCTATGTTTTGCTGGTATTTTCTGTTATCATGTCAAGATTAATGGTTGCCTGGCAACTACAAGAGCTGGTCACTCTGGGTTGCCTCTCAATAGCAATTTTTAGTTCTTTGACGTTTTTATTTTTCTAATTATTCCTAACTTGTTCATTTTGATTTTGCTTTCAATACCCAGATCTATTCAATTAATTTGGGTTTCTTCTTCTTGGCTTACAATTTTGCCAATTTTTATTTTAAAAACTTTCCCATAAACATTAAGGAAATCTCACACTTTACAACAAAGCGCAAAAACATTTTTTTTTAGGATGGCAAGATTCCTTTATACCTGCAATAAATGTATAATTCTATGTACAATCTACACGACTCTTTTGTTTTTCATACTTACTCTAGCTTCTGAATGAGCTGAAATTTCTCATTTGAAATTAAAACTGAGATCTCGCAAAGTGCATGGGTGTAAAAACAAAACACATAAATGCACAGATTCCATGTCCAACAATCCTCTAAAGGATTTTAATCATGTAAAACTTTAAATTCTGATTGTGCCCATCTTCTATTGATTTCACTACTGCATGAAATTCAAGAAGAAGGAGTTGAAGCAAGGCAAACTGTTCCCTCTAAAAGATACACTCACTTTTCCCTCAAACATCTAACACAGAAGCACAGACTACTTAAGGGCATTAGCATTTCAAGACTGCATCACCATTCACAATATGATCATGGCTATCGGCACTTTCTCCCCATACCCTTTGATCCCTTTAACCATAAGAACTAGATCAAACTCATTCTTGAAAACATTCAACGTGTTTTGGCCTCACCAGTTTACTGCAGCAGAGAATTATACAGATTCACCATTGTCCATGTGAAGAAATTTATCCTTGTCTCAGCCTTAAATGGCCTATCCTTTATCCTTAGACTGTCAGCCCTGGTTATCAGAAATATCCTTCTATCTAGTCTGTTAATTCAAAAAAGTGCTATACAATTAAACACACAATTTTTCACAGCAACAAAACAAAGATCCTGTGCAATTTACAACACAGGAGTCATGTCAAAAAGCAGAAGTTTTAACATTTGTTATATTTTAAACCAATAATTTATTGATCACAAATTGCTGCAGCGTGTTAAAAATCATAACCTGAGAACACCATGAATATTATCATTAGTATCAGCAAATTCCTGACATATACACTGATACAAAAGCAAACAATAACTGTTAAACTACCTATTAGAGATGGCTCGGAGATGCCGGTGTTGGACTGGGGTGTACAAAGTTAAAAATCACACAACACCAGGTTATAGTCCAACAGGTTTAACTGGAAACACACTAGCTTTCGGAGCACTGCTCCTTCATCAGGTGGTTGAGCAGCGCTCCGAAAGCTAGTGTGCTTCCTATTAGAGATGGCTGAGGGAATCCCTGATGGACTCGACCTGTAAGCCTCTCTTGGTTCGTCCTGGAGATCGTACTCTGTGGTAGTCTGGAATATAAAACTCTTACAGACAGTTTAGTTTAAATTATTACCTTTATTTACCAATAGCATCAATGTTACACTATAACATAGATACCCACAAGCGAGGCTTGACCTAAGGTTCTAAAACCATTAGCAGAGTAGTGGTACCAGCTCTTACCCCTAAGAGCTCTCTCAGGCTACCCTCCTTATTGTTGCAAACAAGCTGTCTTTACACAGAATTTGGTATTAAAATTACAAAAAATGCCACGTGTCCTTAAATCAGATAAGCAGCAATAAAATGGCAGAAGTTTGCAGAGGAAGACAAACTCATTTACAGGTCTGTGTACATCTGACTAATTAAGCTACATGCACATCAAAGTGGGTACCTTGATCAAGCCAGGCCCCAAGTGGCTGCCTGCTTTGGATGGATAAACTTCCCTTTTAACAGTATATCATAATGAGGGACTAATCTAAACTATGTGGAAAGGTCATGAGGTAACCTTGCTCAGCTAACATGTCCAGTATCACTGTCCTAAAAAAATGGCATTTTCTTTTAAAATCATCTTAGATTCCCAGAATGCAAATGAAGTTCATAACTTCTTCGCTCAAATCAGACCACAAAGAGTTCATCTTTCCACCATCTTCTGTCCTGTCTGTCAGTCTCTCTCTCTCTCTCTCTCTCTCTAACCCTTGAACCTTTCAGTCAATGAATATAATTTACAGAATAATGTTTTCGCTCTCTCACTCACACATGAACACTTTCCAACTTCCTTATTACGTCAGATTCAGCCTTCATGTTTTCCTAACCTGTAAGGGTAATGAGACATTCACATTCCAGAACAGTCAAGATGAGGAAGCTGAGCTTCATAAACTCAAATTTGCTCAGTGTGAAATACATGAAAACATATCAGAATTGTTCTATTATGTGCATATTCCATTCAGCTTATTAAATTACAAGTTCTTTTCCTATTGAGTATGAGTTATGTTAAGAGTCTTCAATATAACCAGAATTTTTAGTTATCAAATATCCAACAGTGAAATATGCATGCCTTCAGTCCCCGGAGTGAGAAGGAAGTACTGCCACACATTCCACAAGTGAACAAATGTTATCACCTTATTTACATCGATCCATTGACACGAAGAACAGATGTCCCCAATTCTTCTGAATAAATGCCGCCCCTCCTCCTCCCCCGGTCAAGCACTTTCCGCAATTCCTTAGCAGATGTGTAATATGCAAAGGCTACAAGCTTTCTCATAACTTCTGCTGAAATAAAATTGTATTTCAAATGAACTAGAAAAGTATATTTTTGATTCATGCTTACTTTTCCACATTTCAAGCAGTTCTTGTGTTGGTTTCTTTCTCAAATTACTAAGATGGAATTGTCAAACAATTTATTTATAGTAAGGTTACATCCCACAGTCTATATTCAGTATGTAAATGCATTAATGAAAAATGATAGCTGCTACCATGCTAGAAGCCAGAAGTATAAACAAATGCTACGGGTTGTGGGTAATATCCGGCAAATATTGACTATAAACAAAATATGATATAAATATTTATCCTAACATACAAATATACATCAAGCAAGAATCAATTCGACTACATAGATTGTGGCACCAAATAACAAGCTCAGGTATTAACCTGTATCTAGTTCACAGTGGCACAGTAAACAAATACAATGAATAGCCACAAAAAAGTGCAACATAAAATTTACAAAATCAATATCTATTCACTGGTTTTCCATTTGGGTACTTTTAGGCTCGTTGTACAATGCTTAAATTTAAAATGCTAGTGTCCTCCAGTAACTTGTAGCACAAGTATACCAGTTATAATGTCAAAAGCAACAAGAAAACTTGAGATAAGGGAAAAAGAGGACAAGTTATATACTATAATATTCCTGACGAAGAGCTTATGCTCAAAACATCACTTTTCCAGCTCAGCAGATGCTGCCTGACTGACTGTGCTTTTCCAGCATCACACCTTTTGACTCTGAAAGTTATATGACACTGCTATCTTGAATTAAGAGTGACAAAGGATCATTAATTTAAAACTTATCACTAAGTGAAAAACTGCTTGAGAAATATTTCTATACTTTTTAAGAATGATGACTGACAACTCAGAGTTGCTGATGCAGATGCCATTTCATCTCAAGAGACAAAATACATGATAGAGAGGAAAACAAATGAGAGGGAGTTCAATATCTTTAAATTGTTCAAAAAACCATCGGTCCAAAGTGTCCTTCTGTCTTGTGAATATTTTAATCAGTCTGTTTAGAAATTTTAGGCTCCAGAAGAGTGTCATTTCAGACTTGAACCCAGACCTGCTGGTTCAGAATTGGGGACTCTACTAGTGTACCACAAGAACCCAAGTCCATCTGTCTTGCAACTTTCTGTGGTTCAAGACCGCCATTTCAACAAAACTCTAACATCACGATGTGTTTATTTCAATTTCTAGATTCAGTGCAAACTCATCACTTACCAATAAAATGCAATTTTATCCCCCAGGGCTTTCTCGTTGACATTTCTGTCCAACATATTGTAACAAATGTTGGTGGACGCACCTTCCATCCATTTGATGTAAATTTTGCCTTTCGTGCTATCAAAGTTATAATCGAAGAAACTGCCAGTTTGGGGAGTTTTCCAGTAAAACTCTTTCGCGATTTTCCCCCAGAACTCTGCACAAAAAATTAAAACATGTTTTCTTTAAAAAAAATTGCAGCACAATGTATTTTGACAAGTGTTTCTGCTAAAATGAGATATTGGATTGGGTAAACATCTCTGGCAATACTGCACATTAATCATCAACTATATCAATTTTTGATTTCTTTTGGCGTAACGCCTTCGAAATATGTACATAAGTGTTAGATTTCAAAGCATGGTATCTTTGCAGCCAATTTCAGCTTAACACTGATCTCTCCTTAGACTGGAAGGGTGCAGAGGCGAGACTCGCCTTTAACACTCAATGACACGCGGAAATAAAAATTAATATCTGCATGCTCAAATAACACAGATGGGCGCTTCACAAACATGGGAAGAAGTGCCAAAAGGCCCTGTTACCTGGGAACAGGCCTCCTCGAAATGTCAAATTCAACACTTCCCGAACACAACAAAACGTAGTACAAATATGAAATGACACGGCTGGCGTGAAGCATAAATAACGTGCAGCACACGCTACCTTCCGGGTTCTGTATGGACTGTAGGTAAAGATCCCTGTACTTTTGGAAATTCGAGACATGAGCTCCATTAGCAACTTCGGGAGCAGGGTGATAGACGTCTTTTTCAACAGGTGTCTTGTCAGGGATCATGGTGGCTGGCATAGAGGGAGGCGGCTGCGCTGAGCCGATCGCCGCTGGAGAGGAGGGAGAAAGCTGTCCCGGCGATGAGAGCCGGGATGAAGGCGATAGACAGAGCCACAGAGCGAGCAGGAAAAGCACACAGCCTGAGTCCCTGGGCTGACCAAGCCCCGCCCTTGCCTTCATTGGCCGCATCCCCACCAATCAGCACCCGTTTCCTTTCTATCCGCGCCCACCAATAGCGCTGCAGGGATCCGAGAGCTCAGGCCAATCGGAGCCCAGCGCGTGCGGCATGCGGCTACAAAAATCCCTGAAGTATCAAGTCCGGACATCAACGCGGAAGTTCAGATCAGCCAGACTTGCTCTAGCTTCGTCGGAGGGAATCCAGTGTGTGAGGCCTTTCAGCCACTGGGTGGTGAGGGGGCTGCTCGTTTGTACAACGCAGACTGGAAGAAGGAAGTGAAAGTACTGCAGCCACATTTGCAGACAACGCAAAAACAGGTGGAAAGGCAGGTTGTGAGGGATAAAAGTGGTTTGCGGAGAAATATTGATGGTTTGAGTAAATGGGCAAGAAGTTAGCAAAAGAATATAATGTAAGAAAATGTGATGTTTATTTTGGTCAGGAAAAACAAAAGAACAATAACGTTTAAATGGAGAAAAAAAACTGCAGAAAACTGTAACAGTAATTTGGAGGCACTTGTGCACGAAATACATCTAGCATACAGGTGCAGCAGGTAATCAGGAATGCTATTGGGATGTAGGCCCTTCAAGAGAGTTGGAGTATAAAGGAGCCTAACTGCAACTGTATGAGATGTCGTGAGACCTTATTTGAAGTACTATGAGCAGTTTTAGTCCCTTTAGGGAAAGATATTGTTTCATTAGTGGCAGTTTAGACAAGGTTCATTGAGATGATTCTCAGTATAAATGGAATAGTTTATGGGCAAACACTAAATATGGTTGGATTCTACTTACTGGCATTTAGATAACTGAGTGAGAGCTCATTGAACATGGTTAAAAATCACATACAGTCCAACAGGTTTATTTGGAAGCACTAGCTTTCAGAGTGCTGCTCCTTCAAGTGGCTGTGGACATTAGAACATAGAACAATACAGTACAGAACAGGCCCTTCGGCCCACGATGTTGTGCCAAACTTCTATCCTAGATTAAGCACCCATCCATGTACCTATCCAAATGCTGCTTAAAGGTCGCCAATGATTCTGACTCTACCCAGAGAGTGGTGGGGGCATGGAATGCGCTGCCCGTGGGAGTGGTAAAGAACCCACCCTTGACATCTTCCCCAATACCTTCCACCCTTCACCTTAAATTTATGTCCCCTTGTAACACTCTGTTGTACCCGGGGGAAAAGTTTCTGACTGTCTATTCTATCTATTCCCCTGATCATCTTATAAACCTCTATCAAGTCACCCCTCATCCTTTGCCGTTTCAACGAGAAAAGGCCGAGAACTCTCAACCTATCCTCGTACGACCTATTCTCCATTCCAGGCAACATCCTGGTAAATCTTCTCTGCACCCACATCTTTCCTAAAGTGAGGCGACCAGAACTGCACACAGTACTCCAACTGTGGCCTAACCAAAGTCCTGTACAGCTGCAACATCACTTCACGACTCTTGAATTCAATCCCTCTGCTAATGAATGATAATACGCCTTCTTACAAACTCTAGCCACCTGAGTGGCAACTTTCAAAGATCAATGTACATAGACCCCAAGATCCCTCTGTTCCTCCACCTGACTAAGAACCCTACCATTAACCCTGTATTCCGCATTCTTATTTGTTCTTCCAAAATGGACAACCTCACACTTGGCAGGGTTGAACTCCATCTGCCACTCCTCAGCCCAGCTCTGCATCATATCTAAGTCCCTTTGCAAACGACAAATGCCCTCCTCACTGTCCACAACTCCACCTACCTTCATATCATCTGCAAATTTACTGACCCACCCTTCGACTCCCTCATCCAAGTCATTAATAAAAATTACAAACAGCAGAGGACCCAGAACTGATCCCTGTGGAACTCCACTTGTAACTGGGCTCCAGGCTGAATATTTACCATCTACCACCACTCTCTGACTTCGACCGGTTAGCCAGTTTTCTATCCAATTGGCCAAATTTCCCTCTATCCCATGCCTCCTGACTTTCTGCATAAGCCTACCATGGGGAACCTTATCAAATGCCTTACTAAAATCCATGTACACTACATCCACTGCTCTACCCTCATCCACATGCTTGGTCACCTCCTTGAAGAATTCAATAAGCCTTGTAAGGCAAGACCTACCCTTCACAAATCCGTGCTGGCTGTCCCTAATCAAGCAGTGTCTTTCCAGATACTCGTAAATCCTATCCCTCAGTACCCTTTCCATTACTTTGTCTACCACAGAAGTAAGACTAACTGGCTTGTAATTCCCAGGGTTATCCCTATTCCCTTTTTTGAACAGGGGCACAATATTCGCTACTCTCCAGTCCCCTGGTACCACCCCAATTGACAGTGAAGACGAGAAGATCATTGCCAACGGTACTGCAATTTCCTCTCTTGCTTCCCACATAATCCTAGGATATATCCCGTCAGGCCCGGGGGACTTGTCTATCCTCAAGTTGTTCAAAATGTCCAACACATCTTCCTTCCTAACAAGTATCTCTTCTAGCTTACCAGTCCGTTTCACACTCTCCTCTTCAACAATACGGTCCCTCTCGTTCGTAAATACTGAAGAGAAGTACTTGTTCAAGACCTCTTCTATCTCTTCGACTCAATACACAATCTCCCACTACTGTCCTTGATCGGACCTACCCTCGTTCTCGTCATTCTAAGATCATGTTCACAGAATTTCTAGCCAAAGGAGTTGTCATGGTGATGTGATTTAGTAAACAATCTTCGATTAAAACTTTTATCTTTTATAATGGAATATGCTGGTTTCTGTTCTTTGTGTCCAAGTCATTGAAACATGTTGGCATTTGAGAGCTTGATAGGATGTTTCTTTTCATGGGAATCAAGGATGAATGGGTATAATCTCAGAATAAAGGACTCCAATTCAAGACAGATGAGGAGAAATGTGAGGATTTAGAGTCTTTAGAACGCTAGGGAGTTGTGGGGGCAGAGTGCATATGCATATCTAAGGCTGAGGTGGATAGATTCTTAATCAGTAGAGGAATCATGATGAGAAGGAAAATGCAAGAAACTGGATATCAGGAATGTCAGTTCATCCATGAACAATGGAGCAGGCTCAAGGGTCTGAATGGCCAACCTGTCTTCCTATTTCCTTTGGTCAGCTTTGCAATTGAAGCACTGAAGAGTTGCATCTCATCCTATTATCTATAATTGCCAGATTTTAATAAAAATTCTATCATTATTCATAAAATAAACAACTTTTTTTCTGCAAAGTAAAGGAGTCTGAAAACAGCTAAGTACTAATGAAGGACAATCCTTAGATGTGGGGCAGCTGCTTGAAATCAAAGTAAATCAACAAATAAAAACCTGCCAACTCTCATGCAGGTCAGACCATCTCAATGGCACTGGAGGGTCATGTCAAGTGAAAAGTTTTTGAATTAGGTCTGAAACTTAATTCTTCTTTCTACAACCCTAGAGGTGCTAAAGGTTACTGGCCTTAAAACATTGGTCAGGATTTTCTTCCTCCTTGAGAGCAAATACAAAAATGCTGGAGGTTTTTGCTGCACTCACACCCTGGATGTTATTGGGGATAGAAAGGATACCTATGCACAAGTATATTAATGGCTGAATCAACAGAAGATCAGTTGAATAATCCAGACACCCTGCAGAATGCTTGTGCATACACTCTCTCCCCTGCTTTTCACCACCAAGCCTCCCCCACACTTTGAAGTATTGGGAAAGGGCCCCTGGCTGGAAGTAGCTGGCAAGGAGGTTGTTGTGAGCAATCCTCCAGGCAGGTTTTGAAGACCTTCCTATCTGGCTGGCCACCAGCTACCCTATGGCAGGGAGTGGTAGACAAGTAGCTATGGTAATTTCAAAAATGAGAAATGAAATTTGATCCAGCCTTGGAGCTCTTACCCAAATTCTGCTCGTTCACAGTTTCTCTCAGTTTGTTTATTGCCTGACCTGTTTAATTTTCAAAATTTCCTTTTTGATACATCAATGAAAGTGGGAACAGTTTAATAATGGAACAGGACAAGAGCTGTTGGCAGAGGGAGATGATCCTATTAGTGGCAGCAGCTGATCCCTGTATTTGCGCAGCATTGGAATGTCCTTTTATATTTCAAACAGGAAGTAAAGTTCAGCCTAGATTAATAAGTACACTAATAATAAGCTATTGTTTAACATTTGTTTCACAAATCTGTGGGACATTGGCAAAGCAATATTTATGGCCCTCCTACATTGCCAGAGGGTGCAAGAACAAGCCAAGTAATGAGAAATTAGAGTTATGTGTGGGTTAGACCAGCTCAGTCACTTTGCCTGAAAATTTTAGTGAACCAGTTTAATTTTTTCAATATCTCAGTAGTTTTCTGTTCTACTAAATGATATAATCAAAAATATCCAAAAATGGCTTGAATATGTTCCTCTGTTAACAAAGAATGAAGAGAGAATGGATGAATTTGCTAGAGTGACACTGGGATTAAAGAAAGTTAAATTATGAGAACAATAACATCCCACACAAGCTTTTATTTCACAAAAAGGAGTCATACTCCAAGACATCATAGCTCTAATTTTACATTTGTTCTCTCCTTCCTGATGCCCCACTAAAGGAAATAGAGCAACTAATTGAGACGTCCTTTTATCATTTTCAGTACCTGCATTACCAGTGATCATCCAAATGAAATGAAATAAAAGCCTAATTCAGTTTCACCCATTCTCAACTCTTTTTAGCCCCAGTATCATTCTGGCAAATTCACCCATTCTCCCTTCATTCTTTTAACAGTGGAATGTACTCAAGTCATTCTAAAAATAACTTGACACTCCGGTTCTAAAATGAGACATTGCAAGATAGTAGACGATGACATCCCTCCCAGATTATCTCACCGCCGCCTCTGCTCGTTTTGAGCAGAATTTCGGCAGAGGTAACACCTATTCCGGCAACTCCTGACTATCCAAACAGTCACTTCAGAAGTCAAATCAGCTTTCCTTCATGTGAATCCAAGGAAAGCAATGGGAGAGGACGGAGTACCAGGCTGTGCACTCAGAGCATGTGCAGATCAACTGGCAGAAGGCTTCTCAGACATCTTCAGCCTTTCCCTGCAGCAGGCCCCTGTCTCTGCCCGTTTCAAGAGGGCCAACATCATCCCTGTGCCTAAGGCTGCTCATGCAGCATGTCTCAATGACTACCACCCAGTGGCCCTAACTTCGGTGGTCATGAAGTGCTTTGAAAGGCTGGTCATGGCATTAATCAACTCCAGCCTCCCACTCCATTAATCAACTCTTGACCCACTCCAATTTGCCTATCGGACCAACAGATCCACATCAGATGTCATATCACTTGCCCTTCACTCCTCCCTAGACCATCTTGATGCCAAGAACAGCTATGTAAGAATCCTTCTCATTGACTACAGTTCAACCTTCAACACTATCATCCCCTTGAGACTGATTACTAAACTTAGTGATCTTGGACTAAGCCCCACTCTCTACAACTGGATCCTCAGTTTCCTGACCCACAGGCCACAATCACTGAAGTGCAGCAGGTGCATAGGTGCACCTCACTAACACTCTACACTGGAGCCCCCCCAGGCGTGCGTACTCAGCCCCCTATTGTACTCACTGTATACCCAAGTCGCCAAATACCAGACTAATGCCATTTACAAGTTTGCTGATGACACCAACAAAATCAGTCAAATCTCGGATGGCGACAAAACAGACTACAGACCTGGAAGACCTGGAAAAATGGTGCACTGAGAACAACCTAGCTCTCAATGCCAGCAAAACCAAGGAACTCATTATTGACTTTTGGTAGGATGTTACTTATGTCCACCCTACATATGAACAGCACAGAGGTGGAACGAGTGGAGACTGTCAAGTCCCTAGAAGTGGTCATCCACAACAAGCTTTTTTGGACTCTTCAGAATGGACACACTGGTTACAAAAGGCCCAACAACGTCTCTTCTTGCTCAGGTAGCTGAGGAAATGTAGCATGATGACGAATACCCTTTGCCAACTTTTACAGGTGCGCCATTGAGAGCATTCTGTCTGGATGTATCACTACCTGGTATGGCAACTGTAACATTCAAGATCAGAGACAGTTACAGAGAGTGGTGAACTCGGCCCAAACAATCACAAAGGCCAACCTCCCATCTATAGAATCCATCTACCAGGCCCACTGTCAAGGAAAAGCCGCCAGCATTCTCAAAGATCCATCCCACCCTGGCAATGTTTTTCTACAACCTCTACCATCGGGGAGAAGGTACAGAAGCCTGAACACACGCACCAGCCAGTTTTGAAACAGTTTCTACCCTACTTTGTTAGAATACTGAATTGACTCACAAACTCTTAACATTCACCTACCTGTACCTGTGTTTTTGTTTTTGCCACTATTTAACTATTATTTCCCTCTATGCTACTTAACTATGTGATCTGCCTGTATTGCTCGCAAGACAAAGCTTTTCACTGTGCCTTGGTACACGTGACATTAAATTCAATTCATTTTTGGATATTTTTGATGTATCTTTCAATAGAACAGAAAAATGCTGAGTTGTGCCTTAGTTGTAAAAATCAAACTGGTTCATTGACATTTTTCAGGCAAAGTGACTGATCTGGTCTGATCCACATAACTTTAGTCTCTCACTACTTGGCTTGTTCTTACACCCTCTGGCAACTTGGGAAAGCAATATTTATGGCCCATCCTATGTCCCACAGCTTTGTGAAACAAATGTTAAACAATAGCTTGCTGGAAATACTACAATTCTATGGTCAGAAATTATGATTACTGATGACCAAAGATTGCCCAATTGATTCAGGCCTATGGAGTTGGAAAACATTTTTATTCTTAGTTGTCACAATGATAGCTTCTGTAATAAATGTCTTATTCAATGAGATTGAAGGATTAAGTAATAATTAAAGGAAGGACTGAGGAGAGGGAGAGTGGGTTACTGAGCAAGAGTCCAGGTTTTACTAGCTAGATATAATAGTTATCTCCTGTAATAAGTGTCTTTAACATGATGAGTGGTGGTATGAAAAAAAATGTCAATATGGCACATGATGGTGTACTTATTAATCGACGCTGAACTTTACTTCCAGGAGAAAGTGAGGACTGCAGATGCTGGAGATCTGAGCTGAAAATGTGTTGCTTGAAAAGTGCAGTGGGTCAGGCAGCATCCAAGGAGCAGAAGAATCGACGTTTCGGGCATGAGCCCTTCTTCAGGACACTTTACTTCCTTAATGTTTGAAGTGTAAAAGGAGCATTACGATACTGTCCAATACAAGTTTTTATTTTATAGAAGTAGTCATTCTTCAGGACATCATAGCTCTATTATAAAATACACTGTGTAAACATCTAAAAATGACAACAGTGGCACATACATAAAGAATGAAGAGCAAATGGGTGAATTTGTCAGAATGATACTGGGGCTAAAAAGAGTTTATGATGAGAATAGGTGAAACTAAATTAGGCTTTTACTTCATTACATTTGGATGATCACTGGTAATGCAGGTACTGAAAATGATAAAAGGACACCTCAGTTAGTTGTTCTATTTCCTTTAGTGGGGCATCATGAAGAAGAGAACAAATGTAAAATTAGAGCTATGATGTCTTGGAGTATGACTACTTTTGTGAAATAAAAGCTTGTGTGGGATGACATTGTTGTCATAATTTAACTCTTTAGCCCCACTAGCAAATTCACCTTTTTTTCCCCCACCATTCTTTGTTAAGTATGTGCTGCTGTTAAGTCATTTTTAGATGTTTTCAGAGTATTTTATAATAGAGGTATGAGGGCCTGAGCTTCTATTGGATGTCAAAAGTGACTATTACTTTCAAGAGGCTTATGAAGTAGGTTTAACAGAAATAAGATGCCTTCAGATTTTTTGATGCAACCTTTTAAAGTCACCTAACTGATAGCCACAATTACATTTCGGGCATCACAGAGGAAATATTTATTTAGGCAAAACTAATGGATATCCTGGAGCTGCCCCAAAAACTAAGTCAGTTGTAAATTTCAAAACTGGGATTGCTAAACTTTTGTTAGGTGCATGCTGCTAGATGTTACAAAATCAAGACAAATAGATAAAATAAAAGTTAGATAAAAATCAGGCATGATTTGAATGAAAAGCAGAGTAGGCTTGATAGGTTGGGGTGAAGGATTGCTCCTTTTCTTAGGTTTTCTTAAGGAGGAATAAGGGTAGTGCCTGAAAGCAAGATTGAAGATAATTTTTTTTGAAGGAAGACATAGAGGTCGTAAGGATCTTACTGAGCATATTCCAGAAATTGTTCTTAGAAAATTTATTGTTAACACTTGGAAGAACAGACTGTATGCACAGCAACACAAGACACTGAAATTGCAGAGGTCTGGAAGGTTGAGGTCATGGACAGATTTGTTGAGAAGAGAAATGCTGCAGATGCTAGAAATCTGAAAAAGCCATTGCTAGAAATATTTAACAGATCATCTAATCATCTCTAAACTATTCCAATGCATTTATATTGTTCCTAAATAAAGAGGGCAATATTGTACATAGTACTGCAGTCGTGGTCTCACTAATACACTGTGTAACTGAAGTAGCACCTCCATGCTTTTGTATTTGATTCGACCCACTAACAGCTTCCTAATTACCCGCTGTACCTGCTTATTAACCTTTATCTCAGAACTCTGCAATCTTCTCACCATTTCGACAATATGCTTATTTATTCGTCCTGCCAAAATGGTCAATTCCACATCTTTCCATGTTATATTCCATTTGTCAGATCTTTGCTCACACATTTAAACTTTGTATCCCTTTGTAGTCTTTTATTACTCTCTCAACTTAGATCATGAATGTCCTAAAATCAATAACACTGAGTGAAGTGTGCTGCAATATATTTGAATTGCTCCAATTTGGCATCAGTGCTTTCATCGGTCCTATTGTGTGCTCCCTCTGGTGGATGCAACATGACATCCTGAGGATTAGCAAAACCTTTTATGCCAATCTGTATGAAACAAAGCCCACAGACAGTGTGGCCTCCCAGTTATTCCTGTCCTTTACCAGAGGTCTTAGGTGACAGCATGCAGGAAAAGCTAAACCAGCCGTTATCTCTGGATGAGGAGACCAAGGCCCGAGGGTCCCTAGCAAAGAATAAAACTCCTGGAAGCTCTGTGGGGATGTGATTGGCCAGAACCTGGTGGAGGTGTATGACAGTGTGCTGCTGCTAGGACAAAGTAACTTGGCAGAATACATTTCCCAAAACTTTCCAACAAGCACCAAGACATCATTCAGCTAGTGGTGAAAATTGCACTACTTGGGAGATCTTTCTCTTATACCCGTTGGTCCATGCCACCGCACACTGCCAACACGGGAGTAGAGTCTGTCACACATCTCATTCTGGAATGTGCCTTTGCAAAGGATGTTTGGAGAAAGATGTAGTGGCTTTTGTCAAGGTTTGTCCTCAGTTGCTCCATGATGCCCCAAGACAAACATCAACTGTACCTGGAGGACCATCAATTCAGTTGAAGACATTCTTTGGTCTGTCCAAAACTTGTTGGTCTTCCAGAACAAAGAGTTGCCCTCAACTGAGAATTGCCAACTGGCACATTCCAAGGCGCAGGACTAAGTGCTAAGGGACGCAGCTAAGCTCGAGGTAGCTGCAACCAAGACGCAGTGGGGAAAGACCATTCTGAGGTCTTCGTGCTGAGGTTATCAGACCACCTGGTGCCTCAGATGCATGTACAAGTCTTGTACAAGTAGAGACGCCTTTGGTTTATCTGTTGGATAGAGTCCAACTCCAACGTTTGCTTGTTTTCTTCCTCTGCTATTGTACAGAACTGAATTGTTTATGACTGTGTATACATAAAAATCTCATAATAAAGTGTATTTTTGAAATTAAAAAATCCTTCTACAAGACTTTATCTAAAAGACAGAGATATACAATCAAATCTTCTTTAAGAGGCCATAAATAATTAAATAAGAGGGAGGAAGAAAAAAAAATGAAAGAACAAACCCAGTAAAAGAAAGGAACAAATGCTGTGAACTGGAAACAAAAAAAGGAATTGCTAGAAAAAGTTCCAGTTCTGAAGGAGGATCACTGGACCCAAAACATTAACTCTGCTTTCTCTCCACATATACTGCCAGGCCTGTATTTTACGTCAAAACAAAAAGCCACTAACCTTCAACTAAAAATGGAAGACAAGCATTTGACTATGGATTTGGACAGCCTGTGACATTCATTTAAAATATTTTAGTAACACATGCAGCTTTACTTTGCAAATTAAGGCAGAAATTATCCAGACATGAACTCTCTGAAAGTATTACTCGATATTGGTTAGACAGGGATTCATCAAATAAATACATTCTGTTTTTTGAGGTTGATGCAAAAGATCTAGAGAAGATTTGAAGAGTACTTGAGGACTAGCTCAAAGTATAAATCAATTTTTGGATCAATAAGCTCCAATATATGTCATATGGACAGAGCTCAAGTGTCTATTGACAACATTGACATCTTTTGCCAGATAATGCAGGAAAGGACAAGAGTCTGATTTTTCTGAAGAACTTGGAGATTATAAACTTGTTCATAATTGCCTCTACTCCAATCAAAGCTTTCCAGAACGATCTTTTGGGCAAGAAAAAGGCCCATACTATTGATGACTTGCTGAAAGATGGACACCAACATGAAGTCCTAGTAGTAGGCTGAAATCAATTACATGCTTTGAGTGGAGGTAACAGGTTTAGTAAAATGCATCAAACCAGCAAGGTCTGTCACACGTTATTCATCACAATTGCAAAAGTTGTCTGGTGTTTTCTCATTTCTGCAAAACATGACACTAAAACCACTGGGCCCGCACGTCCAGAAAATATGGTTTCAAAAGACCCAGATGATGGTGATCCAGGTAATAAACATGGTACATCATAATGCCAGCAACATGGAAAAGCTGTCTAAATGTACACAAACTTAACAAAATACACAGCCAACAATGCAAAAAGCAACCGTTGGAAGATACTCAAGCTTTTAATATTGTCAATCTCCCACACTGCAATAAAATTAGCCTCATTTTTATCATCAACACAATATCCTCAAAAGACAGGCCGACACACCCCCAAAGCCAAAATTCATGCTGGCAATAGTGTTGATATTTTACCACAATGCATTCCAGAAGACATGCATTCCTGATGAAGGGCTTGTGCCCGAAACATCAATTCTCCTGCTCCTCGGATGCTGCCTGACCTGCTGTGCTTTTCCAGCGCTACATTCTCAACTCTGATCTCCAGCATCTGCAGACCTCACTTTCCCCCAGAAGACATGTATCCCAACAAGTGGTATTCCATGATAAAACCTACAAAAGACAACAAATCAACTCAATGCAGTGGTACAAACACACTGCAGTTTTAATATACACTTTCAAATTCGATTTCCGAAATCTTCTGCCTGGTAGATATCAATGGTCCAGCAATGACAGGATTAGTGTTATGCACAAATGTCAACATTACCTTTGACTTCCAAGCCACACCACCTGTAGTAGAACAGACCAAGTGGGAAGCCATGGAGTCAGTTAATGATCTCAAATGTCTGTACCTGTTTGACACGATCAGCAATTAGAAGGATCATGTGACATTGCATCTCAAAGATGATCCGACCCCAATTATCAATCATCCAAAGAAGTGTAGTTGCACATTCAGGAGAAGATTTGAATGATATGAATTGAAATTGTATCATTTGGAGGTCGACCACTGCATAGAATGGTGTAGTCTTAAAGAAAGACAACAAGAGCATAACAGTATGCCTAGATTCAAGGGACCTCAACCTCTCTCAAAAGGTTCCCACACAAAACACCAACAGCCTAGATTTTTTAATGCCAGCTTCTTTTCTAACCTAGATGTGAAGTACAGCTGCTGGTCTGTCCATCTGGATGCCATATGGACAATATAATTTGATTGTTTCCACTAGGTATATCAGTAAGTTTAGACCTATCACAACATACATGATTTAATGAAGTGTACCTGGTTGTGTTTGTGTAGCTGACATCATGGTCATGGATCAGATAAAGGCAAAACATGACATCAACCCTCACTGACGGATTGCAGCAACATAATTATATGAATTAACATTTAACAGCATAAAGTGCCAGATTAATATCAGACAGTTAAACGTTTTATGGTCTACTTAATCCATAACTGTCTGACCTAAACAAGCCTGAAGATGTTAAACAAATATGACCACCACAAATAAATAGGATCTACCATGCTGTCTCAGATTGAACTCCGACTCATACATTCCAACTTCACTGAAAAGGTATTGCTACTAAGATTCAGTATTTGCTCAAGAAGGACATCCTGATGTGTGACAAGACCACAACACATCTGATTCTCTTCGCTATTTCTATTAACAAAATCCTGCCTACCATAATATGAGGACATCAGACAAGACATGATCGGACACTGGAAGTAGATGTATTGCAACATGGCCTAGGTGCTTTTTGCAAATTTAAAAACAGATTGCTTTTGAAAATGCTGTCATCTTACCAAACCAATTACGCCAATATAGAGCACAAAACATTAGAGTCAGAGTCATGGAGACGTACAGCATGGAAACAAACCATTCGGTCTAACCCGTCCATGCCGACCAGATATCCTATCCTAATCTAGTCCCATTTGCCAGCACTTGGCTCATATCCCTCTAAACCCTTCCTATTCACATACCCATCCAGATGCCTTTTAAAATGTTGTAATTGTACCAGCCTCCATCACTTCCTCTGGCAGCTAATTCCATACATGCACCACCCTTTGTGTGAAAAAACTTGCCCCTTAGGTCTCTTTTATATCTCTCCCCTCTCACCCTAAACCTATGCCCTCCACTTCTGAACTTCCACACCCTAGGGAAAAGACATCATCTATTTATCCTATTCATGCACCTCATGATTTTATAAACCTCTGAGGTCACCCTTAAAATCATCTCTCAATTCCAGGTTCTCTCTGCAGGAGTTCCTCGGGATATTTATATTTTCTTATCAACCAGTTTAAAAGATATTATGGCACACACCTGGAGCAGGTGGGACTGCAACCTGGGCATTCTGGTCCAGAAGTATGCTACTACCGCTGTGGCACAAGAGCCCTCTGCATTCTGCATGGTACTGTTTTCAACTGCTTCAATTATATTATCCTCATAAGGTCAGATGATTGCTAATAACTACTATACATTCAGCAGCATTCACAACTCCTCAGATACTGAAACAGTCCAGGGCCAAATACAGCAAGACCTGAATGATATTCAGGTTTGGGTTGACAAGTGGTAAATAACACTCACACCACACAAATTCCAAGCAAAGGCATCTCCAACAAGACAGAAACTCACCGTGGCCCCTTGTCATTCAATGTCATTACCATTTCTGAATCCCCCAGTCGCAACATCCTGTGGGTTACCATTGACCAGAATCTGAACTGGACTATCCAAGGGAGATTTGATAAGCTAGCATTGTTTTCCTTAGAGACTGACAGGGTACATAACAGATGTATAAAATTATGAGGGGTATGAACAGATTAGACAAGAATGAACTTTTCCTCTTGGTTGGAGGGATCAGTGACCATGGCCAGCATAGATTTAAGGGACAGGAAGTTTAGATAGGGATGAGGGAAAACAAGGGTAGTGGGAATCTGACTGTTAGGATAGTAGAGGTAGAACCCTAATAAAGTTTAGGAATTTAAATGTATACTTGAGATGCCAAGGCATACAGGCTATGGGCCAAGTGCTGGAAAATGGGCTTGAGTGATTATATTTGACTGGTGCACTTGATGGTCTAAAGGGCCCTTTTCTGGGCTGTAGCCCTCTATGACTCTATATAAATGCTATGACTACAAGAACAGAACAGAGGTTAAGAATCTTGCAGCATGTAACTCACCTCCTGGCACCCCAAAGCCTGTCCATCATCTACAAGGCACAAGTCAGGAGTGTGATGAAATACTTCCTACTCATCTGGATGAATGCAGTTTCAACATTACCCAAGCAGCTTGTCACCATCCAGAGCACAATTGAGCAGTCTACTTGATTGGCTCAACATCCACAAACATTCACTCCCTCCAACAATGATGCACAGTACCAGCAATGTGTATGGCACAAATTCACCAAAGCTCCTTTGATAGCATCTTCCAAATCCACAATAACTACCATTTATTAATAGGATAAGGACAGCAGGTACATGGGAAAACAACCTCCTTAGCAACACTGTGGGTGTAGCTAAGTCATTTGGACGGGACCAGAAAGAAGACACTTCATCACTTAAGAGAAATCAAGGGTAGGAGTTAAATGCTGGTCCAGCCAACAACACCCACATCTCCTGAATGTATAAAAAGATGTTCAGCTTGGCATAGATCATTGAGTAAGCTTTTAAAAAGCATTTAATCTAAGAGAATTACAGGAGTGCTTTAGCTGACTGTAGTCTTACTGCCATAGGCAGAATACAAAAAGCATAACTGCAACTAGTTATATGGTGCTACTTTGTAAAGCAACAGAACCTATAAATAGCTGACACTTAAAATATTCATGTTAGAGTTGCAATCTTATACTAAATTAGAGAAGTTAGATATCATATCTTTCACAGAGACATATTTTGAGAATAATAGATCAAGAAATTAACTTAAACGGTTACAATGGATTCATAAAGGATAGAGAACACCAAGAAAACATTGTGGTGGTTATATTTATTAACAGGATATAATAAAATTATCGGCACAAATATGTTTTCCTTAATATCCTGGCCTCCAGGTGAAAGAGCACATTGTTGTGAAGCACAAGAAATAGACATTACTAAAGCTTCTAAAATAAGTGTCATCTCTGCTGGGGACTAAAATTTGCTAAGGCAATAGTATGGTACTGAACGATAGCTGAAAGATTTGTAAAAAAACTGTTAGCTAACTCAAAGTAACAAGGCAGTCATATATTTGATTTAGGGTCCAATGATGTTAACATAGCTATAGTTTTCAGTATGTGACAGCATCAGGGAGGAGTGATCATAGCATTATTACATTTCCATTATCAATAGAATCAAAAGAAAGATAGTGAGAAACCAATGTTAATTCCAGACATTAAAACTACAGAATATTTAATTACACAATTTTAGTCAGTTCTATTTGACGATGATACCATATTCTGTTCAAAACTGAATATACTTGCACAAGGAACTCATGTATGTCCCAAAAGGGCAAATTATAATAAAAAGCCAAAAATCACTGACTTGGTAAAAATCAGATTTAAAGCAAAACGGTTTCTATTGTACAGCTTAACTAGGCAAAAAGTGTACTGATAGTAGTATTAACAAAAATGTATAAAAAGCCCAATGAGACCATCCCAGGACCAACACCAGGCTGCTTCAGAGCAGTAAAAATAACTATTCACTGTAATGCACTTAACTTGATGAACAGCGAAATGAAAGGATTTCTCATTCAGATAAGACTTATTAAACCCATTCAAAATACTAAAACAGGAGATGATAATCATTATTAAGAGAGACAAAAAATGGTTTAACACATACTACAGGTAGAAAGAATATGGACAGGTAAACAAAACACAAGATCAATAGTCCAGACAACAGATGGAAAGCTCCTTTTATTCTCTGTCCTTTTAAGTTTTGACAAACTGTTGCTCTTGGCACATACCAGTTTGTTTTATTCTCTGCAACTCGACTAGAAGGCAAATGCCATCAGAATATCTTTTACTTGAAACAATTTAAATGGATTTTTTTTCCCTCTGATTGTCAAACTTTACTGATATTTCCACAGTAGGAGTCCGAATTCTACCTCAATTTATAATCCCAATAAAATGGAAAATGTGGTCTCTCGCATACATCTACACTTAAAGATAAGAAAATACCATTCTTAAATGTACTGTCTTTCATTACCAAGGACACACATGTCTACAATATATTTGAAAAAGTTAGTCAATCACCCTTGTTCAAGTCTTATGCAAGAAAAAATCTGCTTCAGTACACTTTTGTGATAATGCATCTGTTTTATAGGTTCTGCTGCTTTAGAAAGTAATACTATATAACTAGTTGCAGTTATGCTTTTTGTATTCTGTCTGCCTTTGGTGATAAGACTGCAGTCAGCTAAAGCACTCCTGAAATTGTCTTAGATTAAATGCTTCTTAAAAGCTGACTCAATGATCTATGCCTTTTCTTGACATTGCTGTTCACAATGATTGAATCAATAAGCTTCTTCAGAACCATCTTGATTTAGAGTCTTAAATCCAGTAAATTATGATCACCATATAATAATATTTCTTTTCAACCTTCTCAAAGACTTACATTTTGAAGAGTCAATCATATTCTTAGTTTCATTTTCTACAGTGCAAATTACTTCCGATATTGGTTTAATTTCTTAGAAAAGTACAGCACTGGCATTTTAAACCCAGATTCATCATCTTGAACTTGCTGCCCCACAGCATCAGGGACCTGGGTTTGATTCCTGCCCCAAAGGTGTGCAGGTCAGGTGAATTGGCTAAGCTAAATTCCCCAGAGTGTTAAGCGCATTAGTTAGGGGCAAATATAGGGTAGAGGAATGGGTCTGGGTGGGTTACTCTTTGGAGGATCAGTATGGACTTATTGGGCCCAAGAGTCAGTTTCCATACTGTAGGGAATCTAATCTAATCTAAAACAAAAACCCTCAAGTCACGAGCCATTGCCATTTTAAAAAGTTTCAAAGTCTGGGCAGCCAACCCTAGTTCAATTATTAGAACTATTCATTTAAAAGGACTGCATTTAGTTTCTCAAAGGCCAGCACTTTACTAATTATGTGACCTTCACCTGTTTTTGTAGCAACTCAGTTAGAGGATATTGTGCTGAATTTAGGCATAAATTCTGATGAATAGCACATATTCCCAAAGTTCTCATGATTTCCCACTTAGTTGTAAGGATGAGGAATTCCATCACAGCTTTCACTTTTGCTGCTGTGGACACTTGCCTTACAATGTGTCCTTTGTAAGTTATCCTTGCTTTTGTGAATTCACTTTGACATTTATTACTATTTTACATTAGGATTAATCCTCGGCACAACATCGTAGGCCACAGGGCCTGTTCTGTGCTGAACGTTTCTACGTTCTAAACCAGCTGATTGTAACTGCTTAAACAAGCATCCTAGCTGTTTCACATGTTCCACAGAACTTACCAAATATTACAACATCGCCTAAATAATTTATACCTTGGCGCTTTAGCTACAAATGGATTCATAAGTCTTTGGAATGTCATGGGGGCATTTTTACACATGAATGACATCACTAGATTTTGATATAACCCATTTAATGCAAACATAATATCTCCTAAGCTTTTGATGTTACTTTTACCTCTTCAATAGATCAATCTTAGAAAGAAATTAAACTCTACCAACCCTATTGATATTACCTTCTAATTGAGAAATTGGGAATGAATTAGTTATCCAATATTGCATTTACTTTTCTATAATTTATGAAGAATCAAATTGATCCTCCCTGGTTTAGGAACTAACGTCACTCAGAGTCCAACTGCTTCGGCTAGGTTCAATTAGGTAATTTTTCTGACAAAACTTGAATTTCCATTTTACCCAAGCTTGTTTTTCCAGGTTTAACCAAAAAGTATGTTGTGTTATTGGCACTAATTCCCCCACATTCACATCTTGTCTGGCTAACAGTTAGACTTCCCACATACTGTAACAAGGTATTAGAATAGCACTACATATTCCGCCATAGGAATTTTATGAGTTACAGAAAATATAGGCATCAGCAGGAATGAACAGGCATGTTACCTGGCTAAGACTTCACAAGCACAGTGCAGTATTGTGAAACACGTATACAACTCTAACGATATTTGGACTTTCCATGATTATACTGCACATCGGTAACAAGGAGACATAGCCTACAAGTTCCCTTTAATTTCTTAAGCAAATTCACTGGATCTTCCTGTCTTTTAGCCTTAAAATGTCTCTTTAATCAATTTTAATGGACTTATTACATGACCATAGATTAATCTGAATGAACATCATCCAGGGAATGCATTTGGGGAATCTCTGGTAGCAAAGAAGGCTTAATCATTGGACAGATATCCTCCAGACTTTCAAATTTCCTTGTATTTGATGATAGACAATAGCTTTAGACACTTTCACACCCAGGTTGCTGACTTTGTCCTGAATTTTAGATAAAGTTATCCTTGGTCGGATTGTATTTCAATAGTCCATAGCATTTAAAAAAACACTAATTTTTCCATTACTATCTCAGCTGCAATTATCCTTTAAAAAATAGCTTCTGGAAATTGGGTTGTCCTGTTATTAAATGTAAAGATAGATTGATATCCTGCTTTGAATTTGGAAATAATCCAATCCAATCTAACACTCAAATGAATAGTTCTTCAAAAGCTGGTGTGAGCAAAGGTATTAGTTTGATTACATGTTGAGGTCTCCCCACTGTTAGGGAGTCAAAAGCATGTACAGTATATAAACTTTGAATTAAACTTAAAGTGCAGGCTCGGCTGCCCAAATGGAAAGGCGGGGAGACGAGCTGTTCCAAAACAGGTATGTATAGCAAATGGCTGTTAAATGGATACCTGAATTTTGGTTGCTGTTTGGACAGCCATTCAAATTTAACCAGGGGTGGGGAGTGGGGGAAACTATAAAACAAGTGTGCATTTTGAAAATTAGAGCAAGCAACTACCATAGAGCCAACTGCCCATCTAACATCTTGTTCTCAAAGAAATTAGAAACACACGCTATCAAAAGGTACCTTTTCACCTAAAACATACCCGCCGTAAAAAAAACACAATCACCAAGGGAGATTAGCAGCCAGAAGATTGAAGACAGCAGAGAAGACAAAGACTGTGTGTCTTGAAATAAAGTTAATATAATGCTTAATAAGTGTGATCCTGGAATAGCATTTTTTAAAAATAGAATTGGGGTCAAATAGCCAAGAAAAGGGAGCTTGGATTTGAGAATAGTTTTTACAATAGACAACAAGTGCAGGAGTAGGCCATTCTGCCCTTCGAGCCAGCACCACCATTCATTATGATCATGGCTGATCATCCACAATCAGTATCCTGTTCCTGCCTTATCCCTATAACCCTTGATTCCACTATCCTTAAAGCTCTATCCAACTCTTTCTTGAAAGTATCCAGAGACTTGGCCTCCATAGCTTTCTAGGGCAGAGCATTCCACACACCCATCACTCTCTGGGTGAAGTAGTTTCTCGTCAAATCTGTTTTAAGTGGCCTACCCCTTATTTTTAAACTGTCTTCTGGTTCGGGACTCGCATATCAGCGGAAACATGCTTCCTGCTTCCAGAGTATCCAATCCTTTAATAAATCTTATACGTCTCAATCATATCCCCTCTCAGCCTTCTAAACTCAAGGGTATACAAGCCCAGTCGCTCCAATCTTTCAGCGTAAGATAATCCCGCCATTCTGGGAATTGACCTTGTGAACCTACGCTGCACTCCCTCAATAGCCAGAATGTCTTTCCTCAAATTTGGAGATCAAAACTGCGCACAATATTCCAGGTGCGGTCTCACCAGGGCCCGGTACAGCTAGAAGGACCTCTTTGCTTCTATACTCAATTCCTCTTGTTATGAAGGCCAGCATGCTATTAGCTTTATTCACTGCCTGCTGTACCTGCATGCTTGCTTTCATTGACTGATGTACAAGAACACCTAGATCTCATTGTACTGCCCCTTTACCTAACTGGACTCCTTTTTAGGTAGTAATCTGCCTTCCTGTTCTTGCCACCAAAGTGGATAACCACACATTTATCCACATTAAATTGTATCTGCCATGCATCCGTCCACTCATCTAGCCTGTCCAGGTCACCCAGTATTCTCCTAACATCCTCCTCACATTTCACCCTGCCACCCAGCTTTGTCTCATCAGCAAATTTGCTAATATTAGTTTTAATACCTTCAACTATATCATTAACGTACATTGTAAAAAGCTGCGGTCCCAGCACCAATCCCTGCGGCACGCCACTGGTCACCGCCTGCCAATCTGAAAGGGAGCCGTTTATCACTACTCTTTGTTTCCTGTCAGCCAACTAACTTTCAATCCATATCAGTATTTTGCCCCAAATACCATGTGCCCTAATTTTGCTCACTAACCTCCTATATAGGATTTTATCAAAGGCTTTCTGAAAGTCCAGGTATACTACATCCACTGGATCTCCCTTGTCCATCTTCAGAGTTACATCCTCAAAAAAATTCCACAAGATTAGTCAAGCATGATTTCCCCTTCATAAATCCATGCTGACTCTGGCCTATCCTGTTACTACTATCCAGATGTGTGCAGATATCACAAGGGGCTGTGGGATTGGAAGCAACTAGAGTCATAGACATGTACAACATGGAAACAGACCCTCTGGTTCAACCTGTCCATGCCGACCAGATATCCCAACCTAATCTAGTCCCACGTGCCAGCACCTGGCCCATATCCCTCCAAACCGTTCCTATTCATATACCCATCCAGATGCCTTTTAAATGTTGCAATTGTACTAGCCTCCACCATTTCTCTGGCGGCTCATTCCATACACGTACCATCCTCTGCGTGAAAAAGTTGCCCCATAGGTTTTTTTTTAGATCTTTCCCCTCTCACCCTAAACCAATGGCCTCTAGTTCTGGACTCCCCCACCCAAGGGAAAATACTATTTGTCCTATGCATGCCCCACATGATTTTGTAAACCTCTAGGAGGTCACCCTTCAGCCTCCAATGCTCCAGAGAAAACAGCCCCAGCCTGTTCAGCCTCTCCAAATAGCTCAAATCCTCTAACCCTGGCAACATCCTTGTAAGTCTTTTCTGAACAACATCTTTCCAATAGGAATGAAACCAGAATTGCATGCAATATTCCAACCAATTTCCTTTAAAACCACAACATGACCTCCCAACTCCTGTACTCAATACTCTGACCAATAAAGGAAAGCATACTAAACGCCTTCTTCACTATCCTATCTACCTGTGTCTCTACTTTCAAGGAGATGTGAACCTGCACGCCAAGGTTTTTGTGCAGTAACACTCCTTAGGACCTTACCATTAAGTGTATAAATCCTACTAAGATTTGCTTTCCCAAAATACAGCACCTTGAATTAAACTCCATCTGCCACATCTCAGCCCATTGGCCCATCTCATCAAGATTCTGTTGTAATCTCTGAGGTAACCTTCTTTGCTGTCCGCTACACCTCCAATTTTGGCGTCATCTGCAAACTTACTAATTATACCCCTTATGCTCACATCCAAGTCAAATGATGAAAAGTAATGGACCCAGCACCAATCCTCGTGGCACTCCACTGGTCACAGGCCTCCAGTCTGGAAAACAACTCCGCTCCACCACCCTCTATCTTCTACCTTTGAGCCAGTTCTGTATCCAAATGGCGAGTTCTCCCTGTATTCTGAGAGAGCTATCCTTGCTAACCGGTCTCCCATAGGGAACTTTGATGAACACCTTACGGAAGTCCATATAGATCACATCTACTACTCTGCCCTCATCAGTCCTCTTTGTTACTTCTTCAAAAAACTCAATCAAGTTTGTGAGATAGGATTCCCCACGCACAAAGCGATGTTGACTATCCCTAATCAGTACCTGCCTTTCCAAATACGTGCACATCCTGTCCCTCAGGATTCCCTCCAACAACCTGCCCACCAATCTATAGTTCCCTGGCTTCTCCTCACCACCTTTCTTAAACAGTGGCACCACGTTAGCCAACCTCCAGTCTTCCGGCACCTCACCTGTGACTATCGATGATACAAATATTTCAGTAAGAGGCCCAAAAATCACTTCCCTAGCCTCCCACAGAATTCTAGGATGCACCTGATCAGGTCCTGGGAATTTATCTACCTTTGTGTGTTTCAACACATCCTGCACTTCCTCCTCTGTAATATGGACATTTTTCAAGATGTCACCAACCACTTCCCTACATTCTATATCTGCCATGTCCTTTTCCACAGTAAACACTGTTGAAAATACTCATTTAGTATCTCCATTTTCTGCAGCGCCACACAAAGGCCACCTTGCTGATCTTTGAAGGGCCTTAATCACTCCCTAGTTACCCTTTAGTCTTTAATGTATTTGTAAAAAGCCTTTGGATTCTCCTTAATTCTAATTTTTCAAAGCCATCTCATGTTCCCTTTATATCCTCCTGATTTTCTTCTTAAGTATATTCCTACTGCCGTTATACTCTAAGGATTCACTTGACCTATCCTGTCTACACCTGACAAATGCTTCCTTCTTTTTCTTAAGCAAACCCTCAACTTCTTTAGTCATTCAGCATTCCCTAAACTACCAGCCTTCCCTTTCACCGTAATAGGATAGGAAAGAGCAGGACCATGAAGGAAGTGAAAAACAAGAGGGAGAATTTTGAAATTAACATATTACTCTACTTGTGCCCAGTGTAGACTAATGTGCACAGGGGCAATAGTGCAGCAGTTTTGATTGACTTCCATTTCACAGACAGTAGATTATAGGACACCAGTCAGGAATGTACTGAAATAGTCAAATCTAAAAAGGTACTGACAGCCTTGATGAAGGCTTTAGTAAATACCAATTGGAGGTAGAAACAGGTAGTCTAAGTGTTGGCATAAATGAGGTTGAAAGCCTATCGTATGAATAAATGTGACACCATGACTAAGAGAAGCCTGGATTAATCACAAACTGCTGCCAGGGAGACTGATTCAATAGTTAGGGAATCATGTAGGAACCAAAAACATTGGCTTTGACTTCACAAATTATTAAATCGTACAAAATTTTGTCTGTCTAGTATTGGATGTCAGGAAAGCAGTCTGACAACTTTGCAAATCTGGAGTAAGCATACAAGTGAAAGGTAACACCATGCCTTCACATAATGCTATACGTAAGTGAGGACTGCAGATGCTGGAGATTAGAGTCAAGAGCACGGTGCTGGAAAAGCACAGCAAGTCAGGCAGCATCGAAGAGCAGGAAGAATCAACGTTTTGGGCAAAAGCCCGATGAAGGGCTTCTGCCCGAAACAGCAATTTTCCTGCTCCTTGGTTGCTGCCTGACCTGCTGCACTTTTCCAGCATCACACTCTTGACTTCACGTGATGCAGTCAAGGGACAGCATGGAGATGAGAAATTGGAGGGGGCTAGGTATAAATTCCTTGACAACAAAGGTAATAGTACAGGGGCAAAAAGACAAGTCACTGCAAGTCTTTCACTAAATAAGAATGGAAACAGTCCAGGGCAGTTCTACCCAGCTTCAGGACAGTAGAGCTGTTGGAATAGGATAATATGATAGTCTGTTAGAATGCAGGTAGGTCAAAAATGACAAGGAAAGTCAATCTGTAAGCCACAGAATATCATATTAACTTCATGATGAGCAGGGAGCAATTGGTACATGGACATATTTTGGGCATAGAAGATATCAGTTTCTAGGCAAGACATGCTAGATCTGATCTTTAGTCTGCCAGCCATTGTTTCTGCATGAAAACAATGTTGACTGATTATTAGACAAGTCAGATCCCCAGAGTGAAACCTGGCTGGATAAATCTATTTTGATTTGTTTTGGTTTTAGTGTAGTAGTCCCTTGCTGACACAAGGATACAATGTTGCAGATCTTGTTTAACAACGAAACAGATGTTTACCAGAACTCAAAATAAACCAATTTATCTTCTTATAAGATAGATTCAAAGTTTTTAAAAAACTTGATATTGGCATAATCCCACTTATCCTAGAATACTCCTTTATAAATACCAGTACCCAAAAACACCACTCATATGGTACTCACACGAGAATCCCTTGTCACAACCCCCTTTACAGTTTAAATCAGGACTTTAACATGTAGACTAGAAATGCAGAACTTCCTCTTAGAGCTATTCATGCATCTGGGCTTAAAGTTACTTTGTTTTAAGTAACCTCTTTAGTATTTTATCCTGATACATCTGGTCTGGAACTAACACTAACTAACTTTTCACTCTAAAGTCATCTAGTTTCACTGTATCCTTCCCTTCTCAACAGCATTGATCTACATAACTATTTCATTTAAGGACTTCACATGACTGAACGATCACAGGGTAAAAAAAGTTTGACATTAAAAGACAAAAACCTGATCACAAGATGAAAGATCATGGATACAGTGCCTGAAGACAAAATCTTAATTTTAAAAAAATTGCTAATTCTAACATATGCTACACAAGAACTCAGATGTGGCTACCTATTGACCTTAAATATACATAATTCTATGAAGAAACATAACAAGAAGGAAGAAGTTTGATTTAAAATGAACAGGTCACTCAGCCCACCAAGCCTTTAAAGAATAATAGTCAGATCCACCTTTCTCTTCAAGTGCTCATCCAAATGCTTCCACAAGATTCTCCGGAACCGGACTGCAATTTATAATGCCCTGCTGCTATAAAAAAACGTCAATTAGCTCTTTTACTAATCACCTTAATTCAGTATCCTCAAATTCAATCGCTGCCCAGTTTTTGATATAGAAACAGGAAATAGTAGGTGTCATTAAGCCTACTTCAAGCCTGTTCTACCATTCAATGATTATCCATCCTTTTCCCCCCACTTTCTCCACTAAGAACTATATCTAACTCCTTGAAAACATTAATTGTTTTGGCCTCAATCACATTCTGTGGCAGATAATCCCACAGGTTTACCAATCTGGGGGTGAAAAAATTTATAGAATAGAATCTTTTCGGCCCAACAAGTCCACACTGATCCTCCGAAGAGTAATCCACCCAGACCCATTCCCCTATCCTATACTTATCCCTGACTAATGGACCTGAATGCACCTACACATCCCTGAATGCTATGGGCAATTTAGCTTGGCCAATTCACCTAACTGGCACATCTTTGGACGCGGGGAGGAAACCTACACACAGACACAGGGAGTATGTGTAAATTCCACATAAACAGTTGCCAGAGGCTGGAATTGAACCTGGGTCCCTGGAGCTGAGAGGCAGCAGTGCTCACCACTGAGCCACTGTGCTCTTTGTTTCAGTCCTAAACCTTCTATCCCTGAATTGTGACCCCTGGTTCTAAACTCACTTGTCATCAGGAATACCCTTATGTTTATACTGTCCAATCTGAGACAGTTTGAGATCCACCATCATTCTTTTAAACTCCAATGAATATCATCCTAACCGATCCAGTCTCTCCTTGTACATCAATCCAGTCAGCCCAAGAATCAGAAAATCTTCATTGCACTCCCTCCATAGCCATAACATCCTCAGATGAAGGAGGCCAAAACTGCACACAATACTCCAAGTGTGGTCTCCTCAAGGCCTTGCACAATTGCTGCAAGATGTTCCCACACCTGTACATGAATCTACTCACTATTAGGGCTAACATACCTTTGCTATCTTATTGTCTCCTGTACATGCATACTTTCAGTGACTGGTGTACCATGACACCTAGGTCTTGTTGCAGCTTCCTTACTGAACCTATTGCTATTCAAATAAATCTGTCTTCCTGTTTTTGCATCAAGTGGATGACCTCATGTTTATTGAGTTTAAAAAAAATCACAACACCAGGTTATAGTCCAACAGGTTTAATTGGAAACACTAGCTTTCGGAGCACTGCTCCTTCATCAGGTGATTCCACCTCATGTTTATCCACATTATAATTCATCTGCCACACATTTTCCTACTCACCCAATTTGCCCAGATCATACTGAAGCATCTCTGCATCCTCCTCACAGTTCATTCTTCCAATCAACTTTGCATTGACACTTCATGACTTTGAAAGTTTATCTATTCTCTCAATTTGCAGCACACGACTTTCAAACAGGTGTGCCATAAAAACCAATAGGAAGATCAAGCTTCAAGATTCAACTGTAGCAATATCATTTACTCCTTGACAGCAGAGAGGTGAGGACAATTACGGATGTCAATCTACAGTACTTCACAGCTATATTTCCATCATCCATTGGTCTCTTATCAAAATTACTACCATAGCAAGTCACTGTAGCTTATAAAGACACTTACAGCTGAGGGAAAAAAAAATTCCTTTTCTTAGTTTGAAACAAAGGAGTGCCCTTTTAAAACAAGGGCTCCTAGTTTTAGATTTATCCATAAGAGGAATCATGCTTTCAATATACATCAAAATAAGCTCCTTTAGGATCTTACATGCTTCAATTAACTCTTTAAACTCAAGGATACAGGTGAGGAAATAAAGCATTTGGTTTTGAAAAACTCCTGAACATTTACCAAAATATTTGTAAATGTTCATATGCATTACATACACATGTCTCTCTAGGTCAGAGCAAGAAAATCAGAAACAGCATATTGCTCTTTAAGTCATGCAATATATCTACTTATCATCAGCGACTCATTTATTGATGCCAGTTAAGATATGAGAATTTTTTATATCTAATAGAAGTGACTTGTGACTTAGCTACTTTTTCTTAAAATTGAGGAATTGACAAAGATTTTTATATCAAAATCTATACAGAAGTTCATAATCAGAATTCAAGAGATTTCATTCAAAAGAATAATCCAATCTCAGTGCATAACCATTAACTTGAGCATGTTTATTTGTAGGTCAGATTTGGACTTATGCAAAACACTATAAAAAGACCCTAACACCTGAAACACAAGGGCATAGTGATACATCTTGTCAGCTTATAGAATTATCTGTCACCCTTAGCTCAGTCTTTCCATGAGATTTTCATCTCTTCAGATGATTCCCTATTTGCCCTGGACTCTCAAGAAAAGTTCTTCTATTGCTCTAATGATTTTTAGTATTGCTGAAAAAAAAACATCTTGTTGAACCTTTTCATCTTTCAGGCATCAGAACAATTCACGAGAATACCAATGTAAAGGGGAGCGACATCTCTATCAGTTAAAGCCCACTTATCAACAAGCTGTACGCTTTTTATACAATATAAAACATTCTTCTTCACACAAATCTGAATTCTGAGTTGAGTTACTTTGGCCCAATTGAAACATACCTTTAAAAAAAATGACAAAAATCAAGCTTTTCAGAATTAGAACAAAGAAAAAAAAATCTTCCACTGTAGATTATTTAACAAAACAGTAAACAACTTGTATATTTTGCAATAACGACTCTTGATCAAGTAAGAAATGTAAAAAAAAGAGGTGCATTCATAATACCACTACGTATAACTAAGTGAAAAAGGGTCAAGCAAGAACTGGAGCTTTTGAAAAGGGAGATACTGTCTATGTAGGATCACTTCCTGCCAAATACCTATGGTAGGTGGATATGTATTACAAATTTTTGAGAAGATTTGAAGCTCAGATTGGTAAGTAGGTTAGCCCACTGAGTTGGAAGGTTTGTTTTCAGATGTTTCATCACCATGACTAGGTAACATCAATCAGTGAGAGTCTCCAGTGAAGTGCTGGTGGTATGTCCCACCTCCCCATTTAGAGGTCTTGGTTCCTTAAGGTGGGAGAGGTCATTTCCAGTTCTTTTTTTCAAGGAAAGATAGATGGGATTTAAGTATGTGTGTTTATTGATGGAGTTTTAGGTAGAATGCCATGCCTCTAAGAATTCTCGTGTGTGTCTTTGTTTCGCTTGTCCTAGGATGTGTGTGTTGTCCCAGTCAAAGTGGTGTCCTCCTTTGTATGTATGGAAACTAGTAATAGTGGGTCATTGGTGTTCATGTATCCTGGTGGCACGTTTCCTGCTTGTATATCCAATGTAGTTTTTTTTTAAAAAACAGTTCTTAGGGTATTTTGCAAATGATGTTAAGCTTTGCTGGTAGTATCTCATAGATCCTTTAGGTTCATTAGTCGCTGTTTAAATGTGTTGGTAGGTTTGTGGTCTACCATGATGCCAAGGGTTCTGAGTAGTCTGGAAGTAATTTCTGATGTCTGATGCAAGGTAACATGGCTATAGTTTTTGGTTGCAAAATGCCTGATTATTTGGGTTTGTTTCTGAGGAATCAGTGGATTGTGTTTATTGGATAGCCCTGTTTTGGAAACTGCGTAGATATTTTTCTTCTGCTGTTTGTAGTTCTTGGGTGCTGCAGTGTGCTGGTGCTCATTGAAATAATGTCTTGAAGCAGCTCAGTTTGTGGCTGTTGGGATGAAGAAAAATATCTATATAACGTTTTCAAGAAAAAAAAGTATCCAATAAGCACAATCCGCTGATTCCTCAGAAATAAACCCAAACAAGCAGACACAACAAAACCAAAAACCATAGCCACATTACCTTATATCAAAGACATATCAGAAATGACTTCCAGACTACTCAGAACCCTTGGCATCGTGACAGGCCACAAACCTACCAACACACTTAAACAGCAACTAATGAACCTGAAAGGATCCATCAAATACCACCAGCAAAACTAATGTCATTTACAAGATGCTGCGCAAGAACTGTAAAAAAACACTACATCGGACAAACAAGCAGGAAACGTACCACCAGGACACATAAACACCAATTACCCACTATTACTAGCTTCCATAAATACAAAGGAGGACACCACTTTCACTGAGACAACACACATCCTAGGACAAGCGAAACAAAGATACACATGAGAATTCTTAGAGGCATGGCATTCTAACCAGAACGCCACCAATAAACACATCAACTTAGATCCCAAACACCTTCCCTTAAAAAAAAAGAACCAAAAATGACATCACCCACCTTAAGAAACCAAGAACTATAAATAGAGGCGGGGCATACCACCAGTGCTTCACTGCAGACTCGCACTGATGTTACCTAGTCATGGTGACGAAAGATCTGAAAACAAACCTTCCAGCTCAGCGAGCCAACTTAGATACTTATGAATACATATTCTAAAATGATTCAGTTATTCACTCCCCTAAAAATGGTAAAGGTGACTTTTTTTTTGTTAGGTTGCTTGAACCAAAGATGTAACATTCCTAACAAGTATGACAGAAGAATAGAACTTAAGAACAAATCTAAAATAATTATTAGACAAAGGATAACCACAAAATGGTGGCAAGTAAATGACAAAATACACTTTAGATTGCTTTTTAATAATTTTCAATGTACAAAAAAGGGCAATTTATTTGTTACACTATGGACAAATTTCCAACTAGAAAGGAAACAGAGGCAGAAGAAAATCATATTTCCATAATGTGGCCTAATTAACCTCCTTTCTGGTTCTAATCTTCACTGAACGAACTATCAACATCAGAACAAATGCAGTGATTAGCTTTAAATATTATAAGTGTTCGAATTAAATTAGCAATAAACTATTCTTTAGCAATGTTCTATATTTAATCAGAATATTTTAAAGATTATAAATGTACCAACATTTCCAACAGACAATTTTGTTGAAATATCAAACTTTATTGTTAGTAGAAATTGATTTGAGTAGAAAAACACCCTGTAGTTTTAAGACCAAGTTTTGATTTTTCTTACAGCATACTGAATCTTAGGGCAGTAGAAGGAATAAAGGCCACAGAAGAATTCAGGAAATATTTCACCGCTGTAGTACAACCACAATGGCTGGAGGGAACATTTGGCACCACAACGATTTCCTGCAGTTGATCTAATGTCAATTTCACCATACAAAATTCATGCAAAGTATTTATAGCCAAGTCATTCTTGCACATCAAATGAACTGGCTTGCCACATACAACAAATTTTGGACACGCTATAACTATCAACATACAACTGAATGTATAAAGATCTGAACCATTCTATACACTTTCTGTTACAGTGCAATTTACAGTCATTATCATGCAGTGATCATTCTATCAACAACCTTTTTAACACTGTCCAAGAGCATGTCAGCTTTTAGTGGTGGCAAAAGCATCAAGATGTTACAATAGCACTCTGAAGGACCTTCAAGAATTTCTACTTCTACACCTGCAAGTGTTGCTCAGATGTAAAAGTGTAGAAGCAATCATTGTTAAATATGGACTGAAACTTCTGCAAAGTGCACTTTAGAAAGGAGGTACATTTTAATTTTGCTTACACTAACAAAATTACAAACAAAGCTCTTTTGACTTTACAGAAAATAAAGAGAGTGTCTTTTCCTTTGTTGATGTGCACATGCACACATGATTTTTGACAAGCTATTCCAATCATGGATATGCTGCATCCAAGTAATAAGTTTAATACTCTTCTTGTTCTTCTGGTTGTTCATCTGCTACATCTGGCACAGCAAACCCTTCCTGAAACGAAAGTATTAAGATTTTATAAAATAACATTCAAATTAAGCAGAAATTATCACTAATAACTTAAATGGACTTGAATCTATCAGTTTAGTTTAGGATTGCCTGAATTTCCAACAGAATTTTAAAAATTATATTTCCTTAAAATGCACTATTATAAAACCCAATAGATCTTTCAACTGAAAGGCAATCTGAAATCATAAACAGTTAGGATGCTCAAAATTTAGCTCTATCTTTTCTAAGATTGCAAAAAAAGCAATTTAAGATGCCTCAGTAATTGATAGACTGCACACATCTGTGTGTTGGAAATTTTTTCTTGCAGAGTGAAGAGCTAAAAATAATTCAAAATCCCAAATGGAGATATCAGCTTTCGGAAACAAAACACTTATCCAGACAGACAGTCAGAAGGATGAAATGCATGCGGTGAGTAAAGGTGAAGTAGCCTAGTATCTTATTTCATTTTAAAACACAAGTTCATGGAAATTAAATGAATTCAATCATAACCATTCTTCCATTACAAAATAATGCAGTTTAAGAATGGAAGTCTCTCATTACGTTGTGATCACTTAGTCTGCCTTCTAAAGAACACAGAACATAGAACATAGATAGAACATAGAACAATACAGCACAGAACAGGCCCTTCGGCCCACGATGTTGTGCCGAACTTCTATCCTAGATTAAGCACCCATCCATGTACCTATCCAAATGCCGCTTAAAGGTCGCCAATGAATCTGACTCTACCACTCCCTCGGGCAGCGCATTCCATGCCCCCACCACTCTCTGGGTAAAGAACCCACCCCTGACATCTCCCCTATACCTTCCACCCTTCACCTTAAATTTATGTCCCCTTGTAACACTCTGTTGTACCCGGGGAAAAAGTTTCTGACTGTCTACTCTATCTATTCCTCGATCAAGTCACCCCTCATCCTTCGCCGTTCCAACGAGAAAAGGCCGAGAACTCTCAACCTATCCTCGTACGACCTACTCTCCATTCCAGGCAACATCCTGGTAAATCTTCTCTGCACCCTCTCCAAAGCTTCCACATCTTTCCTAAAGTGAGGCGACCAGAACTGCACACAGTACTCCAAATGTGGCCTAACCAAAGTCCTGTACAGCTGCAACATCACCTCACGACTCTTGAATTCAATCCCTCTGCTAATGAACGATAATACTCCATAGGCCTTCTTACAAACTCTATCCACCTGAGTGGCAACCTTCAAAGATCTATCTACATAGACCCCAAGATCCCTCTGTTCCTCCACCTGACCAAGAACCCTACCATTAACCCTGTATTCCGCATTCTTATTTGTTCTTCCAAAATGGACAACCTCACACTTGGCAGGGTTGAACTCCATCTGCCACTCCTCAGCCCAGCTCTGCATCATATCTAAGTCCCTCTGCAGCCGACAACAGCCCTCCTCACTGTCCAGTGTAGACTGAATGGTTGAATGGCCTCTGTCAACACTGGAAGGATTCTATGGTTCACACAAAACTGATTAATGGCGGTCATACAGACAAAAAATAATTACTAATGGATCTGATCATGAGTAACATAGATATGGTTACCCACCTGAAAAAGATAGCACTGAAAGGGAATGACTTCAAGACCATAAAATATGTTTGATACTTAAATTTAAAGGATAAAGTTTCAGGAGAGGAAGGTGGAGAGAAGAGAGGAGAGGAGAGGATGGGGGTGATTTACTGAGGCAGTGGTGCAAAACATTCAAATCTGTAGTAATGCGAATTGCGGATGTGCTGATTCTGGATACACTGTTTATCTTCAAGTTTTATAGGGAGACACTAAGAATGTTAATGTTTATAAAAAGCTATACTTTAAATTGTTTATTTAGATTCAAGCTAGAATTAAGGGAGTGCCACAGGATGACTAATTAGCAGTTCTATACAAGGCCCATATGAGTCATGTAACAGTGGCAACAGCCTCTTGGGAAGGGATAGGGTCCACACAAAGCCACTGTAGTATCAAGTCTCTCTTCACCCCACCCAAAGATAAAACAGAACCTATCAGAAATGCAAGAATCTAAAAGGACAACAAGAGGCACAGCCAGTTCTGCACCTAATGTACGGAAAACTCTGTTTTTATTAATAACTACACAGAAGCCAGATGGAAACTCACACTCAGAATAAGATTGCAGGAATTTAAATAAGGTTAGAACATGCAGGTAGCTTTTTTCCTGGAGGGAGGAATCTCTAGGGTAATCCTAATCATGGAAGCCAGTCATCTGCCCAGGAAAGGAAAAGAATTAGTAACCTGTCAGGAGTGGAAATGAAGTTTGAACCAATTCTGAGAAACTAAGACCATAATACACAGGAGCAGAATTAGGCTATTTGGGTGAAGTCTGCTTTGTCATTTGATCATGGCAGATATGTTTCTCAACCCTATTCTCCTGCCTTCACCACATAACCCTTAAATCATAGAATTATAGAATCCCTATACTGTATTGAGGAATGCCATTTGAGTCTACACCGACCCTCAAAAGAACACCCCACCCAGTCCCACTCCCCTACCCTATCCCTGTAACGCTGCAATTGCAATTGGGCAATCCACCCAAACTGCACATCCCTGGATACTATGGGTAATTGAGCACGGCCAATCCACCTAATCTGTACATCTTTAGTCTGTGGGAGACAACCCAGAAGAAACCCAAGCAAACTCCACACAGACAGTGGCCTGAAAAACAGAATCAAACCCTAGTCCTTGGTACTGTGAGGCAGCAGTACTGAACCGCTGTGATTCCCTGTCAAAATCAAGGGCCTGTGTCTTAAATACATTCAAATTCCTCATTTCAGTTCTAAAGCCACTTCACTGAGGGTGTCCAGTCGGGTCCTAATCTCACCTACTAGTAGAAATATCTTCATGTTCACCCTATCAAGGCCTCTTCGTACTCTGTAAATTTCAATTAGATCATCCCTCATACTTCTGAACGCAACTGAGTACAGAACCAGAGTTCTGAACTATTCCTCATTTGACCAATTGTTCCATCCCTGGGATCATTCTTTTAAACCTCCTCTGGACCTCCTCTAATGCTAGCACATCCTTCCTTGGATACAGTGCCTAAAACTACCTAAAATACTCCAATGCAGTCCAAATAGTGACTTTACTGCCTCAGCAGTGCAACTGCCAACTGAACCTGCATGTTAACATTAAGAGAATCCTTAACCAGGACTCCCAAGTCCATCTGCACTTTAGATTTGTTAAGCCTTGTTGTTTCGAAAATTGTTTATGCCTCTATTCTTCCTATCAAAGTGTAAAACCTCACATTTTCTCACATTGTATTCCATCTGTCACTTCTTTGCTCACTCTCCTAGTCTGTCCAAGACCTTCTATAACCTCCCTGCTTCCTCAACACTGCATGCCTCTCCACCTATTTTTGTCATCTACAAACTTAACAAAAAAGCCCTCAGTTCCTTCGTACAGAACATTTGTGTATAACAATGAATAATTTTGGCCCCAATACAGACCTCCACTGGTCACTGACTGGCATTCTAAAAAGACCCCTTTCTCCCTAGTCTCCGTTTTCTGCCAGACTACCAATCACCCATCCACGTTAGTACCTTGCTTGGCTGTTATCTTAAGTCTCCTGTGCAGCATCTTGTCAAAGGCCTTCTGGATCATGTCCACTGGCTCTCATTTGTCTAACTTGCTTATTTCATCCTCAAAGAACTCTAACGGATTTGTCAGGCATAACCTCCCGTTGACAAGGCTGTGCTTTTTTACCATGCACTTCCAAGGACTCCACAATCTTATCCTTAATAATAGACTCTAAAATCTTACCAATGACTGAAGTTAGGCCAACAAGCCTATAGTTTTGTCCTTTGCTTTCCTTACATTAGCCATTTTCCAGTCCTCCCTGACTCCAGTGATTCCTGAAAGATCACCATCGATACTCCATCCCCTGAAGTTCTGTTAGGCTAGGTGATGTCTTTCACCATGAAAACTGATGCAAAATACGATTAAGTTCCTCCATTTCTTTGTTCCCAATATTATCAGTTCTCGAGCCTCACCGGCCACTCACCTCTCTTACCTTTTATATATCTACAAAAACTACTGCAATCTTCTTTTATATTACTACCTAGCTTACTCTCATATTTCATCTTCTCCCCACTTATTGCTTTATTAGATTTTCTCTGCTGGTTTTTACAAGGCTTTCCAATCCTCTAGCTTCACCACATCGTATGCTTTTTCTTTTGCTTTTATGCTGTTCTGGACTTCCCTGATCAGCCCCATGGTTGCCTCATTCTCCCCTTAGAAGGTTTCTTCCTCCTTGGAATAAATTTCTGCTTGCCTCCCGAATTAGCTCCAGAACCTCTTGCCATTTTGCTATACAGTCTTCCCTGCTCATTTCCTCCTTTTAATCATCTCTAACCAGCTCCTCTTTAGTGTCTTTGTAGTCAACTTTACTCAATTGTAATACCATTACATCTGATTCTAGCTTCTCCTTCTCAAACTGCAGGGCGAGTTCAATCATATTATGGTCATTTCCCCATAAGAGTTCCTTCATCTTAACTAATTATGTCTGATTCATTACACATCACCAAATTCCGAATTGCCTGCTCCTGAGTGGGAACTACAAGGTACTCTAAAGAACTATCTTGTAGACATTCCACAAATTCCTTTTCTTGGGATTTGCTACCAACCTGACTGTCCAGTCTACCAGCACACTGAAGTCCTTCATGATTATTGTAATAGTGCCTTTCTCACATGCCTTTTCTATCTCCTAGTATGCTTTCTTTCTCTCATTTCGACTATTGTTAGGAGGCCTGTACACAACACCCATCAGGGCGATTTTCCTTTGCAGCTCAACACAGATTCTGTGCCTTCTGACTCTATCACTTTGCTACCGATTCCTTTCTTACTAACAAGGCAACCCTCCACCCTCTGTCTGCTTCTTGTTTTAATAGAAGATGTATCTTTGGATATTTACTTCCCAGCCCTGATCCCCTTGTAAGCCATGTCCCTGTGATACTGACATCATATCTGCCAATTTCATCTGCATTACAGTTAATTTACCTTGCTTCATATATTGCATGCATTTAAATGCACCCTCAATCCCATGTTGACTGACCCCCTTCTCATAGCTGTCCCCTCATCTGCTGTGGCTGAAGTTAAGACTCCTGCCCTTTTCTATATCCTGTAAAAACAAGGACTGCAGATGCTGGAAACCAGATTCTAGATTAGAGTGGTGCTGGAAAAGCACAACAGTTCAGGCAGCATCAGAGGAGCAGGAAAATCAACATTTTGGGCAAAAGCGCTTTTCTATACCCTGTCCTTTTACTTGTTCTGGAAACTTTAATACCTTCTGCTGAGCCCTCCCAACCCCTTTAACTTTCCAAAATTTTCCATGCAACTGAATCCACTCCCCACTAATTAAAGCCTTATCTCAACAGCCCTAGTTATGTGAATCACCAGGACTCTGGTGCCAGCATGGCCAATATGGAGCCCATTCCAAATGAACAGCTTGCTCCTTCCCCAGGACTGGTGTCAATGTCCCATGAACTTGAACCAGTTTATCCCACACCAATGTCATAGGTTTACCTCCTTAATCTTGTTGAAACTGTGCCAAATTAAACTGCCCACTTATAAGTGGTGTGAAGTGTAGTGGTGGTAGGGGATTTTTAGTCTTTTTTTAAGCTAAAAAGGAGGGGACCACTTTTCTATAGTCTAGAGTGTTATGTTGTCTACAAAAAAGATGTGTAGGCAATATTTTTGGTTTGTTACCAACAAAATCTAAAACTTGAAATTATATCATGTGATCCCTTCTGGTCAACGGAAATTCAAGTATCCTGCAAAAAGTCAGCAGCCCCTACAGTAATTCTAACACTAGGTATTCCATATTTTACTGGGTCATCACGCCATTTTTGGAATACTTTCCTTGCAGCCAAGCCAAAAAGGGAAAGCAAGCAGGGATCAAGTCTTAAGACAACAAAATCAGAATATTTAAATATAGCAAGTAGACCACAAGTTGACGCACTATTGGGATTCTTGGAAATTCTATACACAGGAAGCTGAGAGCGCTCATGAGAAATCAAGTTGCCAGTTAAGCAGTATCCAGCACTCTGGATTAGTTAATTCTTTTAATTTAACCAGTCATGTTAAATGATACGCATGCATAGATAGTAGCACAACAGCAAACTAGTAAAGGGAGCACCATTATATATAAAAGTAAAAAGTGTTTGCATTCAGCGATGATGGATGAACATAAAAGTAGTCACAAAAAGTAGTCATTCTTAATTGAAGGACTTTTGCCTGAAACTTCAATTTTCCTGCTCCTCAGATGGTGCTTTGCCTGCTGTGCTTTTCTCCAGCATCCGCAGTACCCACCTTTTGCCTAAAAGTAGCCACAGACTGACTAACATTTCAATTATGCTAGCGTCATAATAGTAACGTTTTTCATTCACATCATTTCATATTTTATCAATGGTGATAAGTAAGTTGTTTAAAAGATTAAAAAAAAGGAGACAGAAAATCTGGCAATACCGATCCAGGATACATCGTTTGCATCCTATGCAAAAGCCATTGCAATATCAAGAATTTGACATACTGAAAGAGACTGCAGGAATTAAAGCAATTTCAGGCAATGAACTTGTTTGATTGGTTCCAAGTACACTGAAGTTGCACAGTGTTAACAGTAAGTTGCACTGAATGGGATTCTAGTGGTTGCACAGTCCAATAAATAAAAGACTGAGAAGGATGCATCATTGTGGCTAAATAAGGAAGCTTCGAAGTTGGTGTTCGTTAAGATTGGGCAGGTATTAAGGATCAGAAAAAATAATAAAGTAGTTGACATCACCACAGAACACACCAGATGGCCTCCTTCTTTAGAGACTGCAATTTCCCTTCCCAAGTGGTTAAAGATGCCCTCCAACGCATCTCGTCTACATCCCGCACCTCCGCCCTCAGACCCCACTCCTCCAACCATAACAAGGACAGAACGCCCCTGGTGCTCACCTTCCACCCGACCAACCTTCGCATAAACCAAATCATCCGCCAACATTTCTGCCACCTCCAAAAAGACCCCACCACCAGGGATATATTTCCTTCCCCACCCCTTTCCGCCTTCCGCAAAGACCGTTCCCTCCGCGACTACCTGGTCAGGTCCATGCCCCCAAACAACCCACCCTCCAATCCTGGTGCTTTCCCCTGCCACCACAGGAACTGTAAAACCTGCGCCCACACCTCCTCCCTCACCTCTATCCAAGGCCCTAAAGGAGCCTTCCACATCCAAAGTTTTACTTGCACATCCACTAATATCATTTATTGTATCTGTTGCTCCCGATGCGGTCTCCTCTACATTGGGGAGACTGGGCACCTCCTAGCAGAGCGCTTTAGGGAACATCTCCGGGACACCCGCACTAATCAACCACACTGCCCCGTGGCCCAACATTTCAACTCCACCTCCCACTCTGCCGAGGACATGGAGGTCCTGGGCCTCCTTCACCGCCGCTCCCTCACCACCAGACGCCTGGAGGAAGAATGCCTCATCTTCCGCCTCGGAACACTTCAACAGTTTCCTCATTTCCCCTTCCCCCACCTCACCCTAGTTCTAAACTTCCAGCTCAGTAACTGTCCCCATGACTTGTCCGGACTTGTCCTACCTGCCTATCTTCTTTTCCACCTATCCACTCCACCCTCTCCTCCTTGACCTATCACCTTCATCCCCTCCCCCACTCACCCATTGTACTCTATGCTACTTTCTCCCCACTCCCACCCTCCTCTAGCTTATCTCTCCACGCTTCAGGCTCACTGCCTTTATTCCTGATGAAAGGCTTTTGCCTGAAACATCGATTTCGAAGCTCCTTGGATGCTGCCTGAACTGCTGTGCTCTTCCAGCACCACTAACCCAGAGTCTAACAGAAAGCTACCTAATAACATGTAGAAACTCTTGCTAGCTTTTTGTAAGTATTTAAAAAGAACATAATTATTACTAATATTGACTGTCAATAGAAGCCAGGGAATTGACAATAGAAAACAGCAGAGGCATTAAACAGGCAATGTATGCATCTGTCTTCACTGTAGAAGACTTAGGAAACTTACAATAGGTGCTTGAAAAATTAAGAGAAAGCGAATAGGAAACTTAGAATAACCACCTGAAATAACTCCACAGATGCTGATATCCCATCACCAAGTCACCCTTTATTTACACACAGAGAATCCTTGACACTGAGCCAGCTCCCTCAGAGTCAGCAGAATCTCTGACACTCATGTTTATATTTGTCGGCCAGGGCTCTCTGGCTATTAATATGGTCGAATCAAGGAACATATTCTACGAACTCTACCTGGCTGACCTCATGACATCTCACTATGCACATCCAGCCATTTTGAGTGAGCATCACAATAGCGAAGAATATGGAGCCCATAATATGATACTGCATAGCCAGTGTATCACCTACTCCAGGGTTTACCCAGCAGTTCCCACGAATGTGGGGGAGATGCAGCGGTAATATTGTGTCCCACCAATGCAACTATGTCTGCATTCAATTCTGGCTACCAGACATAACTTCTTACCAACATCACTTTGAAATCCCTGGATGACCCAATATCTTAGCCAATATCTGGACAATCACTCTTGCTCCCCATAATATGCTGTCCTCTACTCTGACCTGGGTTCTCCAGGTCCGAAAAAAGTTTCAATTCAAGTTGTGAAAGCCTTTTGGTTCACCCCATCCTGACCAGCTGTGTGTTTTGCCAGGACTGGATCCTTCTGTGTCCAAAGTTTAATACGGTCAGCTGTGTCCATAAAATTTAAAAGCACTGTTAGTGTTCAGCCGGTGGGAAGTGGCTTAATGCATCCGCATTTGCTATTTAGCCTCTCAGAGTGTTCCAATTTGTAACTGTATGCACATAATATTACAGCCCACCACGGAATTTGGCCTGAAGCGATAAACAGCATTGTCTTGTCCTCGAAGTACATCGAGCAGGGGTTTCAGATCCATTATTATTACAAATTTATGTCCATAGAAGTATTGGTGGAGATTCCCGACTCCAGGCATAACTACCAAACCTCCTTTTTCTATCTGGGTGTATTTCCAGTCTACATGAAAAAAAGTTCTAGATGCATCCGCCTTTGGACGTTCCTCACCACTGGGCCACCTAAAAGCCAATGTTACCCCAATGCCATACCGATCACATGTCAATATCAGATCTCACTTGGGATCATAGTGTGCCAGCAACTTAGAGAATGATAGCTGTTTCTTCACTTTTCCAAAAGCTATGGCTTGGCTAAGTGATCATTTCCAAGGTGGAGAGTTTTTAAAGAGTTGATCCAAAGGTGCCAAGATGGAGGCCAGGTTATGTATGAACTTTCTGTAATAGTTCACTAGCCTAAGGAAAGACCTAAGCTCCAGTACTGACATGGGAGCTGGGGCACTTTTGATTGCCCTCGCTTTATCTTCCAATGGCCATACTTTGGACTTGTTGACTCTAGCCCAAGCAGATCAACTGGGGTGCCTGAAACACATTTTCCCCTTCTAAGGCTTACGCCCGCCGGGGAGAAACATCTAAAGACTGATGTCCAAGTTTTCTAAGTGTTCCTTATCGGTGTTCCCTCTGATTAGCATATCATATAGATAAATGGTGACCTGAGGTAGACCTTGCAAAACGCTCTCTATCATCCGCTGGAAAATTGCACAGGCAGTCTCTTATATTGGTACAAATCCCTATGGGTATTAATTATAGCATACTTGTAGGAATCTTCATCTAACCACAATTGCAAGCACACATGGGTCATGCCCAGCTTTGAGAAGAGCAGGCTGCCAGCTTTGTATATAAACCCTCTACATGCAAGGGATTGGGTTTTTATCCAGCTGCAAAAGGCAAATTACCATTTCTTTAAAATCTCCACAAAGGCAAACTGTCCCAATGGGCTTCACAATTGGTATGACTGGTACTGCCCATTTCACAAATTGGACAGGTGTGATGATTCCTTCACTTTCCGCCTCTACTTTTGCCCATGAGGCAAATGGCATTAGGTGGGCCATGCAGAATTGTGGAGTTGCTTCCTGGTTAACATGCAAGGTAGCAGTGTCTATTTTGAAAGTCCCCATACTTCCTTGAAAAAAATAGGATTTCACTCAGGCAGCCATTTTCTAACTGAAAAATGTTGAGCCAGCCTAAGTGAATCTTTCTTAACCAATTTCACTCTACCATTCTTGGGCCCAAGCCTTTTACTACAACCAATGGCAACTGAACCAGCGCTTCTCTAAGAGACCAGAACTGAAGTTGCACCCTTAATAAAGGTTCCCCGGTATAGGTTTTAGTTTAGCTGAGGTGTTGCGCAAACTTAAGGGCTGGAATCTATGGCGAATTTTGTTAAAAAAGGTACTGCGATCACTGAAGCAGCCTTGCCAGCATCAACCTCCATTAGAACCAGGTGACCATTTTACCAGACATTTATTTTGATTTGTTTCAATTTGGATGTTGCTAAGCGATGTAACTATTCCAAACCAGACACAAGTGGACTTTTCAGGCCTCGATTCTGGCCTATGAGTTTTTGTACTCCATTTAGGTGTAGTGGGGCTCTTTTGCTGTCTCGAGTCTGCATATCGTCACCACCTATAATGGCTTGCTGGCCTACATCCTGAAGAAAATTTTAAGTTTTAAAAAATGTTTGACCGAGGCTTAGCTTTGGAGTTTTGCTGTGGGCTGATCTGGAGTCCCTCTGTTCAGGATATATCCTGGAGTGAGACTATGCAACAGTCTTCACTCAAGTGGTGTTCCCCAAGCTTAATCAAACTGGCAAGGGTATCTGCTTCCATCAGAATACCCTACAACTCATACTCCACTTACCATATAATACAATGATAAAGCCAGTGATACCTGTTTGTAGTCCAGTTGGGTTTCAGCAAGTAGGTGCTTTTGCACGGTTACATTAACCCCACTTTCGTAGCCACTGAAATAACTCCAGAAGCCAGTAATCCCATCGCCAAGTCACCCTTCGTTCACATGTAGAGAGCCCTTGAGACTGATCCAATTCTCTCAGAGCCAGCTGTTAGCAGAACCTCTGACACTCCTGTTTATCTCTGTCAGCCAGGGATCACTGAGTGGACCAGATTAACACCCCTAATCAGGGAACTCATTCAATGAGGTCCACCAGGCTGACCTCATTACAACTACTACACACCAACACCAAGGAAGATATGCTGGGAAAACACCAAGACCTAACATCTGACAAGTTTCCAGGACCAGGTCGCATGCATTCTATGCTCTTAAAACAAGGACAGCAAGAAATAATATATTCCTTAGATTCTTGAAAGGCTCCAAAGGATTGGGAAATAACTAATGTAACATCATTATTCGAGACAAAAATGAGAAAAATACAGTCAATTAGTCAAACATCTCTCAAGGGAAAATAGCTAGAATCCATTATTGAGCCCATAGCAGGATCTTCAGAAAATCCTAATAAGATCAGGCAAAGGCAATGTAGACTTATGAAAGTGAAATATTGTTTCACAAATAGAGTTTGTTGAGCAAGTAACAAGGAGGGAAGGAACAAATATAGTAGAAAAGGGAGATCACATGGGCGTGCTAAATTTGGCACTGGATAAAATGCCGCATCAAAAGGTTACCATAAAGAGGAGCTTCTGTTGTACAGGATAAAATACATGAATGAACTGATTAGCTAGCAAGAAGCAGAGTTAATGCTCAGGCCTCAAACATACATAATATCATAATAACTTGGATGTGGGACTAAATGCATAGAAGCTAACTTTGCTAATGATACCTGATTTTGTAAGGAAGTAAATTCTGATAAGATGGTAGAGAAATTAGAAATGAATATAGATAAATTAAGCAGCTGGGCAAGAAGCAAAAAGGGCAGATGGAGCATAACTTGGGAAAATATAAACTTGCCAACTTAGCAGAAAACATAGGACAGTAGTATACTAGTCAGTTCTTTTATAACACGATAGTTGCATTCTTGTGCAATTCCATGTTATAGAAAAATCACACTTTAGAAGCAATGTTTGAAGTGTTGTGTTCACATTACAGCCACCACACGTTTTAAAAGTTCACGCTTTAGAAACAGGATCCCTAATTAGTCAATCACATTACATCGAATTCATGTTGCAAAATGCACATTACAAGAGAATGACCTGTACTTCAATGGAAAGAGACTGCAGAACTAGGACAGGGGTGTCCTGGTCCACTAATCACAAGTAGTCAGTTTTCAGGTTTCAAAAATACTAATGAAGGCATAAAGAACATTGGCATCTAGTATAAAAGGGGAATAGAACAAAAGAGTAGGGAAATTTGAATACAAAAAGTAAAAGCCTTGGTAAGACGATATCTGGAGTACTGTAGACATTTTTGTTCTAAATTTGAAAACACCACAATTGCATTAGAAGCAGTCCAGAGAGGGTTCAGTTGACTTATTCCGGTATGAAGGGCTTTTCTTATAAAGTTGAAAGATTGGGCCTACACCCATTAGTGTTTCAAAGAATGAAAAGTAATTGCATTAATACACAAGATCCGAGGGGACAAAAACAGAAATTGCAGGTGAAATTCAGCAGCTCAGGTAGCATCAGAACAAGTTCTGAAGGGTCATTGCATCTGAAATGTTAACTCTGTTTTCTCTCCACAGATACTACCAGTCATGCCAAGTTCCACTAGCAATTTGTTTCAGATTTCTAGCATCCACAATTTTTTGTTTCATTTTAGATCCTATGGGGAGGTAACAGGATGGATGCAGAGGAGAGGCTATAACTTGGATTAAGAGTAAACATTCTCTGTCAGAACAGATTTGAGGAGAAATTTCCTCAGGTTTTAGTCTCAGGAATTTTCTTCTCTGGAGAACAGTTGAGGCTGGATCTTCAAATTTACTTGAGACTGAATTAGACAGATGATTCTTGATAGACAAGACTGTCAAGGGTTATAGGGAATGTAAAAAGAAAAGTTGAATCAGATCACAGCATGATCTTACTGAATGATGGAGCAGTCAATGCAGAGAAAATACTCTCTCTCATTTGAAAATCTAAGTATAGGGGTCACTGTTTCAAAATAAGGGATCTCTTATTTAAGATAAGGGGGCATGTTATCAGAGGTACTTAGCCTTTGGAATCCACTTCCCCACAGACTATTGGGGATTATATCATGGAATACATTCAAACAAATGCTTTGATCTACAGAAGAATCAAGAATGACATACAGACATAGAAGTAGAGTTAAGGTCATAAGGAAACTAACTATGATGTTATTGAATCTAGAGCAGGCCCATTTGATCATACGACTGAGGAACAGTAGTCTATTCGGCTGAACTGTAATTTCCTGTAGACCCACATAGCCTTTGAATTCTTTCACCAATAAAGGATCCATTTGAGTTAGACTTAAAGACATTCAGTGACCTGCCTCCAATGCTGTCTGGGGAAGATAATTCTACAGGTCAATTCCTGCCCTCACCATTATACCCCCAGAAGAAAAGAAACCCTCACAAACTTGGACAGAATAAAAGTTTTGGCCCCAAGAACAGGTTGCAGGTGGCATTTAGTAGTATAGTTGCAGGGGAAGAAATAACTCAGGGCCATCTAAGTGTACGAGCACATTCACTGAACAATATGTGGAGCTGGCCTTTAGAGCTACAGGCACAGAGCTTCTCTTTACTTTGCAGACTTTTGGGGTGCAGAAGTATCAGATATCATTGATGGTTCACAATGCATACAATACCTAATTTGGATAAAGTAATTCAGTTTCGGACTTAATATTTTCTTCCATTTCTCAGAAAGCAATCAAGAATGTCACTTAAAGTGGCCTACTTCAAAAACAAGGTCAGTTTTTCAGTTGGCAGCACTTTCGATTGAGTCACTATATTGCATTCAGTGGAAACCCATACAGACAAGGGGAGAATATACAAACTCCACACAGACTGTTACCCAAGGCCGAAGTGAACCTGGGTATTTGGTGCTGTGAGACAGCAGTATTGACCACTGAGCTACCGTGTCACTGAGCTACCGTGTCACCCATAAATACAATGCCTCGAGTTTCCCAAATGATGCATTGTACATCTCAGTTCACCTGAAAGCAGCAAAACCAGACAGTTTAATGGCTTAGGTGAAAAATACATCCAGCACAAACTGAGTTTTTGCAATCTTTAATGCTAATTTTAAAAACTATACTGGAAGCATTCTAACAAAAATCCAGCAGCAGCCACAAAGCAAATTAAATCATTGGGGTAAGTATCTATTAAGTTTGCTGGCTTCCAAAGAGGTTTAAATGTTTAGTTTACTATGAAACGGATGAGTTTAGTTAATGGAGTTATTTTGAGACATTTTGGTTATATACAATCAGCTTATTCAGAAGGGATAGGTAAATCATCACATTAAATATGAAGTTCTTGTGCCAAATTTATTTTGAGCTGTATTTGGTTGCATCAAGTTCACTTTAAAAAAAAACAAGAAATTGGTTCAGTGTAAAAAGTTACATCATTAACCCGTCTCATTATGCTGACATATGGAAAACTTTGAAGTTCATGATATGGCAAAGAGGACTGGAAACTGAGCAACAATAATCCCAAAGAACAAAACAGAGACAAATTCCAGATTACCAAATACAGACAAAAAGTGAAAACTCTAGACAAGATCTATGAATAAAATAAGTAATATCTATCTTAATTATGCCATACAGTTGGTTCTACTATAATGCACTTTTCTCAACACAAATTGGCTATAATGCAATTGAAGAATTTAGACCATTAGTTGTAGAAAGCAAACTTTCCTTACCTATATTGCCTATAACATGATCCTGGTCCAATTAGTTTAAATGGCGCTGTTATCACACAATTTACTTACAGCGCGAGATCGCATGGAAACAAAACTATTATATCAGAACTGACTGCACACTCATTCATTGTAACAACTCAAAAATATATTTCATCTCATTTGGTACTTTTTCAATCACCTTTGATATTGGCAAAATATACATATAAAAGATCAGGCTAGGTAATTTGGGAATATGTTACATTGTTGTTTGGGGCAGCACGGTGGCCCAGTGGTTAGCGCTGCTGCCTCACAGAATCAGCATCCCTGATTCAATTCCAGCCTTGGGGAACGGTCGGTGTGGAGTTTGCGCATTCTCCCAGTGTCTGCGTGGGTTTCCCCTGTGTGTTCCGGTTTCTTCCCACAGTCCAAAGATGTGCAGGGCAAGTGAATTGGCCATGATTCCCCATAGTGTTAGGTACATTAGTCAGAGGGAAATGGTTCTGGGTAGGTTACTCTTCAGAGGGTTGGTGTGGACTGGTTGGGCCGAAGGGCCTGTTTCCACACTGTAGGAAGTCTAATCTAATCTAACACATGTAGCCATAAAGCAGTGAAAGCCAAATCCCATAAAATTAAGAGCAACTGAATTCAAGCAGCATTCTATGACAAACCTGAAAATTTAACAAGTAAAAAAAGTTTCTAAACAGTTTGTTCAAGGGTAGGTTTTATTAGTATGGGTTATTTGAATATCAGTGTTTAAGATTAGTTCTTAAGACTTCACAGCCACCATTACCCACTCCTAGCCTTTTATAGCTATGCATTTTTAAAAAAGGTATACCATTGGAATAATATCTAATATAAAAGATATATCCGTAATAAATTGTGCAGAAACATTTTGTGCGTGTTATAGTTTGGTCTGCACCTGAATTTACTCAAGCTCCCTGAGTCAGCACCTGCTGGTCAAAAATAGAGCCACTGACATTTAAGTAGGTTAAATTTAAGCATATAGTCATACAGCACGGAAACAGATCCTTTGGTACAACTTGCCCATCCAACCAAGTTTCCTAAACTCAACTATTCCCACTTGCCTACATTTGGCTCATACCCCCCCCCCGAAACCTCTCTTATTCACTTACCTATTCAAATGTCTTTTAAATGCTGTAACTGTAGCTGCATCTACCACTTCCTCTGGCAGTTTATTCCATATACCACCCTCTGAAAACGTTGCCGCTGAGGCCCCTTTTAAAATCTCTTTCTCCTCTTACCTTAAAAATATGTACTGGAAAATAAAATTCTCTGTGTGGACAGTTTCATTCAATCCAGATAAATTTTCTTTAATTACAATAATGTTAAATTTAAAAATGCAATTAGCTATTCTCCCCAAGAAAAGCAATCAGCATAGAAGATAACTTGGTAACACTCCACTGTGGTTAATCCACTATAAATGTTTTCAGGCACATGCACCAAGAAACCAAACTAATGTAGAAAGAAATAATTCTTACGTCTGTTGCATATAAAATCTCCACAATTCGCTGAATCACAGGATCATTGTCTTGTTCATTTTCTTGGCAGATTAATTCAATATTTCTCAGTTTCCCAAAATAAAAGTCTCTTTCCTTTTCAAGATCTTCAACTGTAATTTTTAGTACATTGATCTGTGCAAGCATAGAACATTAACTATAATAATGCAGAGATACTTTCATGCTCATTTCAAATTAAAACATTTGAATTTTTAAAAGATTAATTCAAGGTTTACTCTAACAAAACTAACATTTACATCAATTACATAAGTTAACAAGAGGGCACTCCCTTATAACCAAAAAATATCAGATCAATACTTGAGATATAGAATACAACGTCACTTTAATTTGTAATTAAATAAAAACCTGATCTACTGACCAAATATGATTAACACACTTCATATACCACTGTAACAAAGATATAAAATAATCAAATTTTAAATGTGAATTTGTGGGAGGTGTGTGGTGCTGGCTAAGCATTTATTGTCCATCCCCAATTAACCTGGAAAAGGTGGTGGTGAGCTGCTTTCTTGAACTGCTATCTTTGGGGTGGAGAAATACCCACAGTGCTATTTGGAAGGGTGTTCCAGGATTTTGACCCAATGAAAGTTCAGGAATAGAAATACAATTCCAAGTCAGGGTAACGCGCTGATTGCAAGAACTTGCAGGCAATGGTGTTCCCATGCATCTACTGTCCTTCCCCTTCTAGATGGCAAAGGTCACAGGTTTAAGTCTGCAGTCAGAGGACTTGTACATAGCACTGCTGTCACCTGTGGTGGAGGAAGTGTCAATCAGGCAGGCTGCTCTGTCATGGATGATGTCAAGCTAGTGTGTTTTTAGAGCTGCATACATCCAAGCAAGTGAAGTGCTCCATCACACCCCTGATCATGTGGATAGTGGATCAGCTTTGGAGAGACAACAGACGAGTTTCTTGCTGCCAGATTCCTAACTTTTGTCCTGTTCTTGTAGCCTCAGTATTTACATGGCTGGTCCAGTTTACCGTTAGTAGTAGCAACTCCCAGAAATGTTGATAGTGAGTGATTCAGCGATGGCAACTCCATTAAAATTCAAGGACTGATAATTAAGATTTCATCTTGTTGGAAACGATCATACATTTATGCACATGTGCTGGGCATTATGTTATTTATCAGCCCAAGCCAGGATGCTGGCTAGGTCTTGCTGCATATGGAAATTGACATCTTTAGTTTCAGAGGCTCTTGAACACAAAATATTAGCAAGTGTCCTCTTCCCAACCTTAAAAATAGAAGGTATTTGATAATGAAAGTAAACATGGTTGGGATTAGAACACCACTCTAAACACTTGTGGTAATGTCCTGGAGCCTTGGATGATTGACATCTCACAATCACAGCCATCTTCCTTAGTTGTAGGTGTGACTTCAACCAGAGGTGAGCTGTCCTTCCACTAACTCCAGTTTTTCTTGGGGTTCTTCCTGCCATACTTGGTCAAATGCTACCATAATGTCAAAGGCAGTCGCTCTCATCTCACCTGTGAACCAGCTCTTTTGTCCATGTTTGCATCAAGGCTGTAATGAGATCAGGAACTAAGTGGTCCTGGTGAAGCCCAAACTGATCACCAGTGAGCAGGTTGTTCCTTTGCAAGTGCCACTTGCTAGCGCTGTCGACACCTCCTTCCATCACTTTTTTTGTGATGGAAAATAGATTGATAAGACAGTACTTGACCAGCTTGAGTTTCTTCTGCATCTTGTGCACAGGACATACCTGGACAATATTCCACAATTTCCAGCAGACACTCGTGTTGGAGGTGTGCTGGAGCAGCTTGACTAGGGGTTCAGCTAGTTCTGGAGCACAGATCTTCAGTACTATTGCCAGAATGTTGTCAGGGTCCATGGCCTTTACTGTATCCAGTGTTTCCAGTTGTTTCAACCAATTTCATTGAAAACTGGAATCTGTGATCCTGGGGACTTCAGGAGGAGATCTGACTGGACAGAGTCAGGAAGCATGAGGGTTTGGAAAGACCTGGGTCTATACTTGGTATCACTACTCAAATTTAAAGTGCCAAGAGATAAGGGGGGGGGGGGGGGGGGGGGGGGAAAGAGGAGAAAAAAAAAAGTCACCATGGTTGTTGCTCTCAGGAAATCAAGCTCAAGAATGCAAGTGTGTGGACTGGATTCATTGTAATGCGATGTCAATGTAACTGATCACTTGGGTGAGATATTAACAACACACTAGTACCAGTGAAACTATACTCCAAGTATGGAGAGAAGAAATTGAAAACTAGAGGCAACAGGATATTTAGAAAATTATCGAAGACTGTCCTTCCCGAACAAAGAGCTGGACAATACCAAGGTTGAGGCAAGTAACATTTGTGCCACACAACGACCTTCACCATTAAGAGATGATCTAACCATTGCTCTTGGCATTCAATGACATTGCTATCACTGAGTCCTCCACTATGAACATTCTGTGGGAGACCACTGTCCAGAAACTGAATTGGACTAGCCAAGTAAATGGAGTGGTTGCAAGAGTGGTTGTAAAGGCTAGGCTGAGGGGTGCAAAGGACTTCTGGGAAGGTGAGTTTAACTGTTTAAAAACCTTACTTCAGGTGTCGGGGCCTCCATTTGCCGAAAGGTGTGAGGGAGGAGCGAAGGACTTCTGGGAAGTCATATTTGTGTGGTTGCGTTACCCCTAACACTACTCGGGTAGGGTCGCCCACCCATCCTCCTCCTCCTCTCTCCAAAAAAAAAGGCTCTATGCACCAGATTGGTAAGTAACGAGTTTATTTTTTATTCCTTATTTTTCAACAGTCTCTTTGGGAATTTAGAATAATGGGAATGGAGGTTAGGGCAATTGAATGTTCCTCCTGCAGAATGTGGAAGGTAAGGGTCACCACTAGTGTCCCTGCTGACTACATCTGCAGGAAGTGCACCCAACTCCAGCTCCTTGAAAGTCACGTGAGGGAACTGGAGCTAGAGCTGGATGAACTTCAGATCATTCAGCAGGCAGAGGGGGTTATTGAGAGGAGTAACAGGGAGGTAGTCACTCCTCAGGTACAAGAAAAGGGCAGACAGGTTACAGTCAGGGGACAGAAAGGGCAGGCAGTGCAGGGCTCCCCTGTGGCCATTCCCCTCAACAATAAGTATACCATTTTGGGTACTGTTGGGGGGGGGGGGGGGAACTTACCAGGGGAAAGCAGTGGGGCACAGGGCTCTGGCACAGAGTTTGTCCCTGCTGCTTAGAAGGGAAGGGGGAAAGAGGAGCAGAGTAGTAGTCATTGGGGACTCCATAGTTAGAGGTACAGATAAGGAGGTTCTGTGGGGATGAGACACACTCACGGTTGGTGTGCTGCCTCCCAGGTGCCAGGGTTCGTGATGTCTCAGATCGTGTTTTTGTGATCCTTAAGGGGGCGGGGGAGCAGCCCCAAGTTGTGGCCCACATGGGCACCAATGACATAGGTAGGAAGAGAGATGTGGATTTAAGGCAAAAATTCAGGGAGCGAGGATGGAAGCTTAGAGCTAGGACGAAGAGAGTTGTTGCCTCTAGTTTGTTGCCTGTGCCACATGCTAGTGAGGCAAGGAATAGGGAGAGAGAGAAGTTGAACACGTGGCTACAGGGATGGTGCAGGGGAGGGTGGGTTTTGGATTCTTGGATAATTGGAGCTCTTTCTGGGGTGGGTGGGACCTCTACAAGCAGGATGGTCTTCATCTGAACCAGAGGGGTACTAATTTCCTTGGGGGGAGGGGGGGGGGATTCGCTAAGGCTATTGGGGTGGGTTTGAACCAGTCCAGCAGGGGGATGGGAACCAAATTTGTAGTTACAGTAGAGAAAAGGTTGAGAGTAGGGAGGCCCGAAATCAAGTTTCAGGCACGCAAGAGGGCATCAGCAAGCAAGACGTTAGTTTGAAGTGTGTCTACTTCAACGCCAGGAGCATTTGGAAAAAGGTGGGTGAACTTGCAGCATGGGACTTCGATGTTGTGGCCATTTCGGAGACATGGATAGAGCAGGGACGGGAATGGTTGTTGCAGGTTCCAGGATTTAGATGTTTCAGTAAGAACAGAGAAAATGGTAAAAGAGGGGGAGGTGTGGCATTGTTGGTCAAGGATAGTATTACAGTTGCAGAAAGGATGTTTGGGGACTCGTCAACTGAGGTAGTATGGGCTGAGTTTAGAAACAGGAAAGGAGAGGTCACACTGTTGGGAGTTTTCTAAAGGCCCAGAATAGTTCCAGAGATGTAGAGGAAAGGATAGCAAAGATGATTCTCGATAGGAGAGAGAGACAGACAGGGTAGTTGTCATGGGGGATTTTAACTTTCCAACTATTGACTGGGAACAAGTACCATAGATGGGTCAGTTTGTGTCCAGTGTGTGCAGGAGGGCTTCCTGAAAGTATGTTGACAGGCCAACAAGGTACTGGGTAATGAGCCTGGCCAGGTGTTAGACTTCGAAGTAGGTTAGCACTTTGGTGATAGCGATCACAATTCTATTATGCTTACTTTAGTGAGAGAAAGGGATAGGTGTATACCACTGGACAAGAGTTACAACTGGGGGAAAGGCAATTACGATGCAATTAGGCAAGATTTAGGAAGCATAGGATGGGGAAGGAAACTGCGGGGGATGGGCACATTAGAAATGTGGAGCTTATTCAAGGAAAAGGTCCTGTGTGTCCTAGATAAGTAGGTACCTGTCAGGCAGGGAGGAAGCTGTAGAGTGCGGGAGCCGTGGTTTACGAAGGAAGTGAATCGCTGGTCAAGAGGAAGAAGGTGGCTTATGTTAGGATGAGATGTGAAGGCTCAGTTAGGGCGCTTGAGGGTTACAAGGTAGCCAGGAAAGACCTAAAGAGAGCTCAGAAGATCCAGGAGGAGGCATGAAAAGTTGTTGGCGGATAGGATCAGGGTAAACCCTAAGGCATTCTATAGGAATTTAAGGAATAAAAGAATGATGAGAGTAAGATTAGGGCCAATCAAGGATAGAAGTGGGAAGTTGTGTGTGAAGTCAGAGGAGATAGGGGAAGAACTAAATGAATATTTTTCGACAGTATTCACTCTAGAAAACAACAATGTTGTCGAGGAGAATACTGAGATACAGGCTACTAGACTAGATGGGATTGAGGTTCACAATGAAGAGGTATTAGAAATCCTGCAGAGTGTGAACATAGATAAGTCCCCTGGGCCGGATGGGATTTATCCTAGGATCCTCTGGGAAGCCAGGGAGGAGATCACTGAGCCTTTGGCATTGATCGTTAAATCATCATTGTCTACAGGAATAGTGCCAGAAGACTGGAGGATCGCAAATATGGTTCCCCTGCTCAAGAAGGGGAGTACAGACAACCCTGGTAATTATAGACCAATGAGCCCTACTTCAGTTGTTGATGAAGTATTGGAAAAGGTTAGAAGGGATAGATGATTATAAATCCTAGATAAGAATAATTTGATTAGGGATAGTCAGCATGGTTTCGTGAAGGGTAGGTCGTGCCTCACAAACCTTATTGAATTCTTTGAGAAGGTGACCAAACAGGTAGATGAGAGTAAACCAGTTGATGTGGTGTATATGGATTTCAGCAAGGCATTTATAAAGTTCCCCACAGTAGGCTATTGTACAAAGTACGGAGGAATGGGATTGTGGGAGATACAGCAGTTTGGCTCAGTAATTGGCTTGCTGAAAGAAGACAGAGGGTGGTGGTTGATGGGAAATGTTCATCCTGGAGTCCAGTTACTAGTGGTGTACCACAAGGGTTGGTGATGGGTCCACTGCTGTTCGTCATTTTTATAAATGACCTGGATGAGGACGTAGAAGGGTGGGTTAGTAAATTTGCAGACGACACTAAGGTCGGTGGAGTTGTGGATAGTGACAAAGAATGTTGTAGGTTACAGAGACATAGATAAGCTGCAGAGCTGGGCTGAGAGGTGGCAAACGGAGTTTAATGCAGACAAGTGTGAGGTGGTTCACTTTGGTCGAAGTAACCGGAATGCAAAGTACTGGGCTAATGGTAAGATTCTTGATAGTGTAGATGAGCAGAGATATCTCGGTGTCCATATACACAGATCCTTGAAAGTTGCCACCCAGGTTGACAGGGTTGTTAAGATGGTATACAGTATTTTAGCTTTTATTAATAGAAGGATCGAGTTCCGGAACCACGAGGTTATGCTACAGCTGTACAAAACTCTGGTGCAGCCGCACTGGAGTATTGTGCACAGTTCTAGTCACCGCATTATGAGAAGGATATGGAAGCTTTGGAAAGGTTGCAGAGGAGATTTACTAGGATGCTCCCTGGTATGGAGGGAAGGTCTTATGAGGAAAAGCGGAGGGTCTTGAGGCTGTTTTCATTAGAGAGAAGAAGGTTGAGAGGTAACTGAATAGAGACACATAAGGGGTTAGACAGGGTGGACAGGGAAAGCCTTTTTCCAAGTATGGTGACGGTGAGCACGAGGGGGGGATAGCTTTAAATGGAGGGGTGATAGATATAGGACAGACGTCAGAGCTAGTTTCTTTACTCAGAGAGTAGTAAGGGTATAGAATGCTTTGCCGGCAATGGTAGTAGATTTGCCAACTTTAAGTCATCATTGGACAAACATATGGGCATACATGGAATAGTGTAGGTTAGATGGGCTTCAGATTGGTATGACAGGTCAGCGCAACATCGAAAGCCAAAAGGACCTGTATTGCGCTGTGAAGTTCTATAATGCAGTCAGTAACTGACCTTTTGACGCCCCAAAGCCTGCCCACCAATTACAAAGCACAAGTCAGGAGGAGTATAATGGAATATTCCCCACCTGCCTGCAAGAGTGTAGCTCCTACAACACATAAGAAACTTGACACCAAAGCAGCTCACTAAACCAGGAGCACATTCATTCCCTCCTTCACCACTGCTGCTCAGTAGCATAGAAAAGTTGTAAATGGTGCTGAATGTACAAGTATGTGTAAAATATAATAAAAACCAAATGCGACAGACAATTATATAGAAATTGCTACCTACAAGAGAATGATAAAATTAAGCATGTACTACAAAGTTTCACTTTGTAGCAAAAACATGAAATGTAATATATCACTCTTGTAGCAGCTAAGTAAGGAGACTTTTTTTTAAAAAGTAATTGCCCGAACAGGATTATTCAACATCTAAATGCAAGAGAACCATCCATGTTCAAAGCTGATATAGAATCTTAGATGGAACTCAAGACAGGTTCGATATCTTTCACATTCTTTGAAGTAGCATAAAATTGAATTGGATGAATATGTAGTGTCTGCTGATGTCATCTTGGTAAAGCTTTCAATATTGTAAAGTTAGTGAGAAATCAGTTTTCTTACAGTTGCGTCCTGTGCTTCAAATCCTGAATCCTTGTGCTCAGGTTCAAGAAAAATGAGATATCCACTCATGACATTTGAAAACAAAAACAAAATACTGCAGAAAGTCAGCAGGATTTGAACTGCGGTTCAGAAGAGGAGCTATATTGGACTCAAAATGTTCACTCTTTTTCTCAAAAGATATTGCCACACCTACTGACTTGCTCTAGCACTTTTTGTTTGTATTTCAGATTTCCAGCATCTGTAGTATTTCGCTGTTGAGAGGCAATTTAAATCAAATTAAATCATACCAATTAACTAAACCATACCAGTCACTTAAGAGTTATAAAAGGCAGAGATTTTAGTTACCTGTTGAGCTAGTTCTGCAACCTGTGCATCTCCATTTCCCACCATTGCAGCTCTTTTAGGTGCACCAGACACAGGTTTTGGAGTTGTAACTTTTGGTGTTGGATGTACTTTTTGAGTAACTGTAATATTTATAATCATATAGTTTAAAATAGTTACAATCAAAAATTGACATTGTTATTAAACTAATATTGACAATAAACGGTATTTCTTGCATCTCAGTAGTTGAGAGTTTTAAGCCCATAGCTACCAAATACTATGTATGGTTTTGACCAGGTTAATAAATGAAATACCACTATCATATTCTTTTTCCTTAAAAATTTGACAGCTGAGAACACTTGCCCTTGTATTGATACTCAAGGATATGGATATGAAGCACATTAGGTAATTACAATACAAGGGAGTTTTGAAGAGAAGTATATGCCTCAGATGGATCTCAGCTATGAAGCTGAAGTACAACTTCCTTTCCACCAACATAACTAATGAGCAGAGTTAAGCCTTTTAGATACTAATCAACAAAGTGCTTCATTAGCCTTACTTAGGAGTAATTTTAGCTGAGCTGCAAGATTTAGGACATTTCAGTGGCTATCATTTAAAAAGCTTGAACCTGGACAACCCATTCTCACAATCAACAGAAACGAGGAAGAAACCCAACTTCCTACAGGCAAAGTAATTTTGGTGAGTGATGGTGAACATAAAAGGCAAATTCACATTTACATTGTGATAATAAGTGCAGAAACAGTGCAGAGAAGGTAACCTTACCTCCAACTAATAAACCAAAACAAAATGCAACCGGTGACTGGAGTGGAGTTCAGCTAGCAACAAAATACAATTGCAATTCAGGCTCAACACTTTCGTTATACCTACCCAGGTATTCTAAATTTTCAGTTTTTCTTCAAACTATATTAAGGTGGTACAAGTTTAGATATCAAGTTTTAGGTTCATTTACAAGGATAACCAATGCTTTCATAACAGAAAGCTGTTTCAGGATATATGGTGGAACATCAATTATCCATTTTCAAGGAGTCAGAACTCTTAAAATTAGTGTGTTGCATATGGTTTCCCAGAGCATGAAATTTCATCAATAGCCCCCTAGTTGACATTTGCATTGAAAGCAGGTACAGAGGATTGTGAAGGTAGTGTTCTTTGGGCTGCAAAATTAAGGAGCTGGGGGTGTCTGCAAGAGCATTAAACATTGCACACTGGCATTTATTTATATTAACAAATGACAAATTCCATAACGCTTTCAAAATTTGCAGCAACTAGCTTTTTCATGGCTAGTCTTTTACCTCTATTCAATGGTTAATGGAGGTTCCACCATAATTATGTCATTGTGCAGAGCCTGGATATTTACTGCATAGTATTTTGATTTAGGCCTGAACTGCCTCTTTTCTTTCTCGAAAAATAATGTGAATAAACTTCCATCTGGTGTGCTAAGTAATCGCCAGGAAAGATTTACCAAATCCAAGACATGTGCTGAATTCCATGCTTACTTTCAAAACCAGTGTATATAGGGCATAAAGCAATTTTTTTTTCTTCTGCAAGTACTAAAAAATTGTACCAATATTTGGTCTTGTTAAATTTGTTACAGAGAATATTGATTTCATAGTCTTCCTCTCTGGTGCTGTAGTATTTAAAATTTCATCTGTAATTTACAGAGCAGATAATTATCCAATATGAATAGCAAGGCTGCCCACAAATCTACATCATATTCAAAATATGCCACTATTCTGTTCAAATGTTAAGCTTCTCCTCAATTCACTGGCACAAGGGAATGGATTCCAGTTACTTAAGTATGTCAGCCAAAACTGATATTAAACATAACAGGACTCTTCCACCATGCACTGAAACATTTCCAAAAAAATAATTCGCAATAAGATTCACTTATGAAGTTTGACTACATTCAAAAAGAGTTACTCATTTTTAAAAGTGAGAAAGATTTGAATGGTATTGATCCGCTGGTACATATGAAACTGTAAATAAAACAATAAACTGCACAAGATGGAAAAGCTGAATCTTCCACAACATTACAGGAATATTAACAAAACATTACCAACAAGATTTTTAAAAGGACAGTTCATTGCAAGAACTCCTTGTTTTAAAAAAAATATCAGAAGTCAAAATCCTCATGCAACTGAAAAATATATAGGTACAGCACAACCTCGATTATCCAAACATCAATAATCCAAATTTCAGATTATCCATACAAGATCTCAAGATCCTGTAAAAATGGTATTAGGCAACTTAGCATTCAGTTAGCAGCTAATAAATGCATGCATTGCTGCATAACCGAGAAATGTTCAATAACCGGCACGTAAATAACTGATCTACTGTAAATAAGCAGTAATCAGTTAAACGGCATTATGGTGTGCATTGCTGGAAAATTGAGAAATGTTCGGATAACCGACACTTAAATTACTGCTTGTTTATGATCAGATCGATTATCTGAACGATCAATTATCCAAAGGTACGTCCTGCCCATCTTATTCGGATAATCCAGATTCTAACGTAAACAGTAATTTATTTTTGAAATTATTCCTGTATATGCCTTCTCCATTATGTAACTTATGTCCCCTCCAACACAATGCAATGAGGTACAGATCCCATTTAAAATAAGAAATTGTAGATGTTTTTATTAAGGATTCAAAATACACTTTAAACTGCCTTAGATGCTTCCCATCGAAATTGGTTTCCTCGTCTTCAATAAAGAATGAGTACAGCCACAAAGTCAAATCTATAAAACCAGAGACAAAATCTATTAACTTGCAGAATGTGACACCTAGTGGCAAAACACATCATTTTCAATAGGAGACACAATTATAGCTAGAACAACTTTCAACAAGTTATACTCAACTTGTATTCTGTACATTTTAAAAGATCACAGCAACTTGCAGTTTGACGTGAACTACAAGTTTCACACAAGTTGTAAATGTACTAATATTTGAAACATGGATGTTTTGTAGAAATCAAGTTAAAAAGGCTCAGTACACAAATATGAAAGTGATACATATTTCCTGCACATTAATTACAACTTTCATTTATAACTTGAGATTTTAATAAAGTTAAAAACATTCTTAGGCACTTCAGAAGTGTTACCCATAAAACCTACAGTGTTCTACAATTAGGAATTCTGATAGGTCACTAAAGCTTTGTCAAAGAGTTCAGTTTAAGGAATGTCTTGAGGAGGAGAAACAGGGAAGCAGATAGGATAAAGTATAAGCAACCAAAAACATGGTCAATGTAGAACAATAAAAATGTCAACACTCAAAACTGCAGCAAAACAGACAAGGCTGGAAACTACAGAGATAAAAGGATTCTAGTCCATGGAGAAAAATGAATAAGATAATTTTTTGAAATGAGATGTTTTCAGTTTGGGGCCATTAGAGACTAATGGAGAATAGAGATAACAGGTGAACAGGAATTAGGGTGAGTAAAGGGACGGATATCAAGTGTTTGGTAAGTAATTCTTTTTAAAAATTACATTCATTGAGCAAAAACAAAAATATTAAAGTATATTGATGAATTGTTAAAACTTAAATGTTTTGCTGTCACATCAAGTCAATGACTTGCAACTGAACAGCTAAATACAATCACTAATGTAATGTAACAGTCAATTTATTTTACTTCACAGCAGTCAAGTGCATAAGTGAGAGTGATCTTGCAAGACTAGATAAATAGAATTAAGTCTAGGCATTAGATTTACTGTACCAAGTATTAATTGTGGCTCCACATATTTCTTACCTGAATCACTCTAGGCTTAACTACAAATACCAAGACCATCACTCCAGTAAGTAATGCAGGAGTGCTGTATTGTTGCTGGTGTCAACTTTTAGATGAATGTTAAACTGAAGCCCCATCTATTTGCTTGGGTGAATGTAAAAATCCCATTTCACTATTTTGAAGAACAGCAGGGGAGTTATCCCCAGTGCTCTGAAAAATATTTCTCGCTGAATCAATATCTAAGAGTATCCAATCATTACCTTACTGTTCTTTGAGAAACAAATAACAAACAACTCTGGGTACAAATTACTCATACTTTCTCCCTAGATTACAATGGTAACTGCTGTCGATTGCACTTCATGGATTGTAAAGACATACAATGACTGCAAAAAGCACTATGTGAATCTCACTTGCCCATGCAGAACTAAGTCCTACCTTGAGTAAATGCTGCAGTAGTATTTTGAAGAGTATATGAATTTTGAACCTGATGTCCTCAACCTTTAATGCTCTACCAACACCATTAGAAGAGAATACCTAGTTCATTTTAACGAAAGTGCATACCAATAAGCTGCTATATTTCCTATGTCATAATGGCGAACAACATTTCAGAAGTGTTTATTTAGCCAGAATCTCAGGATATCCTGAGATTGTGCAAGGTACTACACAAGTCAGTCCACAGAAATGGTTGCGTGTGTAGAAAACCTCTTGAAACTATAAATTCTTTCTGTGAGCCTTGTCTAACTTCAAGGAGGTAAGTTTAATAATCTAAAGGAAAACATGATCATTCCAGAAATGTGGTTGAACATAGAATATTACAGTGCAGTACAGGCCCTTTGGCCCTCTATATTGCACTGACCTGTGAAACCAATCTGAAACCCATCTAATCTACACTGTTCCATTTTCGTCCATATACCTATACAATGACCATTTAAATGCCCATGAAAGTTGGCGAGTCTACAAAAGTTGCAGACAGTGCGTTCTATGTCCGCACAACTGAGTAAAACAACTACCTGACACTTGTCCTGTATCTATTACCTCTCAATTTGAAGCTATGCCCCCTTGTGCTAGCCATCACCATTCTCGGAAAAAGACTCTCACTGTCCACCCGATCTAACCTTCTGATGATCTTATGTCTCAATTAAGTCACCTCCCAATCTCCTCCTCTCTAACGAAAACAGCCTCAAGTCTTCAGCCTTTCCTCATAAGACCTTCCTGCCATACCAGGCAACATACTAGTAAATCTCCTCTGAACCATTTCCAAAGCTTCCACATCCTTCTTATAATACAATGATCAGATCTGCACGCAACACTCCAAGTACGGTCGCACTAGAGTTTTGTACAGTTGCAGCACGATCTCATGGCTCCAAAACACAATCCTTCTACTAATAAAAGCTAACACAACGCATGCCTTTAAGAGCCCTATCAACCTGGGTGGCAACTTTGAGGGATCAATGTACATGGACACCGAAATCTCTCTGCTCATCTACACTACGAAGAGTCTTATCATTAGCCCAGTACTCTGCATTCCTGTTACTCCTTCCAAAATGAATCACCTCACATTTTTTCTGCATTAAACTCCATTTGCCATCTCTCAGCCCAGCTCTGCTGCTTATCTATGTCCTTCTGTAACCTAAAACATCCTTCGGCACGATCCACAACTGTACTGACCTTAGTCTTGTCACAAATTTACTAACCCATCCTTCTATGCTCTCATCCACGTCGTTTATAAAAATAGCAGTGGACCCAAAACAGATCCTTGCAGCCTCAACTCCAGGATGAACATTTCCCATCAACCACCACCCTCTGTCTTCTTTCAGCTATCCAATTTCTGATCCAAACCACTACATCACTCTCAACCTCATGCCTCCGTATTTTGTGCAGTAGCCTACCATGGAGAACCTTATCAAATGCCTTACTGAAATCCACATACACCACATTAACTGCTCTATCCTCATCCACCTATTTGGTTATCTTCTCAAAGAACTCTAAGGTTTGTGAGGCACGACCTACCCTTCACAAACAGCGTTGACTATCCCTAATCAGCTTATTCCTATCGAGAGGATTATAATTCCCCTCTCTCATAACTTTTAACACTTTACCCACAAGTGAAGTAAGACTCACTGGTCTATAATTACCAGGGTTGTCTCTACCCTGCTTCCTGAACAAGGGAACAACATTTGCTGTCCTCCAGTCTTCTGGTGCTATTCTTGTTTGATTGCAAAATAAATCCAAGTATCTAATGAAAGATGTATAACAATTTGATGGATAATCTTGAAGAACCATTGGCAAACATCAAGTATATAAATATGGTGAAGAATAAATCAGATCACTGGAAGGAGATAAATTTAAATTAACTTGGGTATAGCATAAAATGATCACCTAAGCTATATAAAAGTCTGTTCAGCATGTAATTGGTTTTGTAAATACTTTAAATGCATCACAAGAACAAGAGCAAAGTAACTCTCCAGTGGTTACAGTCATACCTGACACATAGGAAGATGGTCGTGGTTGTTGAAGGTCAGTCTTCTCAGCTCCAGGACATCGTTGCAGGGATTCCTCAAGGAAGTGTCTAGGCCCAACTTTCTTCAGCTGCTTCATCAATGACCTGCCCTCCAAAAAGTTCAGAATTGGGGATATTCGCTGATGATTGCACAAAGTTGAGTAACACTTGCGACTCCACAGACACTGAAGCAGTCCGCAACCAAATGCAAAAAGATCTGGACAACATCCAGCCTTGGGCTGACAAGTGGCAAGTAACATTTGCTCCACAAATGCCAGGCTGTGACCATCACTAACAAGAGACAATCTAACCACTGCCCCTTGACATTCAATGTTGTTACCATCACTAAATCCCTCACTATCAACAACCTGGAGTTATCACTTATCAAATTCAACCAATAAATGCAGTGGCGACAAGAGCAGGTCACAGGCTAGGAATTCTGTAGCGAGTAACTCACCTCCTGACTCTCCAAAACCTGTCCACAATCTATAAGGCATAAGTCAGGAGTGTGATGGAATATCCCCCACTTGCCTGAATGAATGCAGCCCTAACAACACCAAGAAGCTTGACACCATCCAGGTCAAAGCAGTCTACTTGATTGGCACCACATCCACTCCCTACACCAGAAGTGATTACTATCTACAAGATGCATTGCAGAAATTCACCAAAGATCCTCTGACAGCACCTCCCAAACAGACGACCATTGCTCCTTTAAAGTGGTGTCACAGGTAGATAGGATAATGAAGGAGCCGTTAGATATGCTTTCCTTTATTGGTCAGAGTATTGAGTACATGAGTTGGGAGGTCATGTTGCGGCTATACAGGACATTGGTTAGGCCACTGTAATATTGTGTGCAATTCTGGTCTCCTTCCTATCGGAAAGATGTTGTGAAACTTGAAAGGATTCAGAAAAGATTTACAAGGATGTTGCCAGGGTTGGAGGATCTTAGCTATAGGGAGAGGTTGAATAGGCTAGGGCTGTTTTTGGAACATCGGAGGTGGAGGGGTGACGTTATAGGAGGTTTATAAAATCACAAGGGACATGCTTCCCTGGGGTGGGGGGAGTCCAGAACTAGAGGGTATAGGTTTAGGGTGAGAGGGGGGACATATAAAAGAGACCTAAGGGGCAACTGTTTCACTCAGGAGGATGGTACGTGCATGGAATGAGCTGCCAGAGGAAGTGCTGGAGGCTGGTACAATTGCAACATTTAAAAAGGCATTTGGATGAGTATATGAATAGGAAGGGCTCGGAGGGATATGGGCCAGGTGCTGGCAGGTGGGTCTAGATTGGGTTGGGATATCTGGTCAACATGGACGAGTTGTTTCTGTGCTGTATATCTCTACAACTCTATGACCACTTCCATCTCAAAGGATAAGGGCAGCAGATATATGGGAACAGCACAGCTTTCAAGTTCTCGTCTAAGCCACTTACCATCCTGACTTGGAAATATATCACCATTCCTTCACTGTTGCTGGGTCAAAATCCTGGAATTTCTTCCCTAATGGCATTGTGGGTCAACCCACAGCAGGTGGACTGCAGCGGTTCAAGGCGGCAGCTCACCACCATCTTCTCATGGTCAACTAGGGATGGGCAATAATAAAAAAAATGCTGGCCAGCCTACGACATCCACATCCCACAAAATGAATAGAAAAAAACCCAGGCAGTATAGGATACATGCGTTGCTAATGCATTCTTGTTTGGGGAAATCGCCTGCCCATTAAGCTGGCATAATCAAGCCCAATGGAATTTAAAAAGGGTGAAAAACCTGTTCCCATAAAAAATGGCAAACCTCACTGAAGTGTTACTGCTAAGATGCTCCTCTTCAAATATCAGAAAACTTATCTTAAATAAAGAAAGCATTTTATAAGTCAGAAGAGTAGGAAGAAATTATTATTCCTAGTAAAAACTAATTTACATCTCTATTTTACAAACAAAATCATTAGCGATAATAGTTTGAAACTATACCATAATAGCAAAAGGTGCAGAGTTGTTCCGTCAAGGTTTCCAAATGATCCCGCAGCAGGTCCATTGCTTTCAAATAGAACTGGCATTTCACAGCAGCTTTAGAGCCAATCTAATGCCACCTAACCTCTTTATAAAAAAAACCTTAAATATACTAAACTGCATTGATTGCCATCAGTTAATAAAGTCTGACAAGATGCTCAACTTTACTGCAAGGGTGGACAAAATGACCATGTGGCTGAAACACATGCAAAGAAGCTTATTCATCTGATGCTTGTGGGTTATTCATATCGATTATCATCACTATTTACCTGCAGAAAAGCTTCCAAAGATAGATCTAACAAATTGATCATTAATTACAATTCAAATGAAACTTCTAACAATTCTACTGACTCCATCGATCATGTCCAAAATTCCACCAATGCACCGTCAGGAAGATGGTAGTTGAAAGTTTAGGTGTATTTAATTAAAAACTCAAAAAAGATACTTGGAATACATTGACCAAATACCCAAATCAAATAAATGAAACAGCAATGAATATGATCAATTGCATTTGTTTATTCAAAACGTTATCTTCAACAATATGAAGCAGGGGGAATCCAAGATCACGCTGCAAAGCTCCACACCACAGCGAAAGCAGGACGAAGTTTTAAAGAGTCCTACCCAGATCAGTGTGATATCCTTGGACTCTGAAAAGGTTGTGGAGTCCTAGGAAACTGTCAGAGAGCAACTTACCTCAGTTTCACCATCTAGGGATGCCGAAGAAGGCAGGCAGAGCCTGCGGCCCGGCCTGCAAGATCCTCGGACTCTATGTCCTACCAGGTCTCACAAGATGTTGGGCAAGCAGATAGAGGAGAAGCTGGCCCCGATCTCTATCATGCTTCAGAAGCATGAACACAATGTGAAGAGCTGGGAGACCTGGAGAAAAGGACTGATGAGGTAGAACGCAGGGTCACAGTGGTGGAAGCTGATACTGATTCCTCCATGGATAGGATCCAGGCCCTTGAGACACAGGTACGTAATTTGCTTGTCTAGGTTGATGACCTCGAGAACAGAGGCAGGAGAAAAAATATTCAGATCATCAGGCTGCCCAAAAGGTAAGAAAAGTGAGCGACTGGTAGAATTTATTCAGGACTGGTTGCTGAAATTCCTTAACTTGGAGGCTGGAATGAGGAGGTTGAACATTGAGGGGGCTCACCGGGTCACTGCATGGAGGTCAAATTTGGACCAACGTCCTTGTCCTGGTTTCATCACTACAGAGATAAGGAGAGAATCATGGAAGCTTCCAGAATACATGGGAAGGATCCTAAGGCCCTAGTTTACAAGGGCTCTCAGATCACATTCTTCCAGGAATTCAGTGGTGGTGATCCGGAAAAGACAATCCTATGACAGCATCCAGAAAAGACTGAGGGAGCTAGGGATCCAGTACTCTGAGGTATCCCGCAGTGCTTCGGATCATCTTAGATGGATCTGTATACCACTTTAACACAGAGAAGGCAAGAGACTTTGTGGACAAATTAACTTAATCTGAACAATTTAGTATGTACAAATAGTAGTGTTGTTTGGGTATGTTTGGTGGGGGGGGGAACCAGGACAATTGCTGCTTTATTTGTTGGTTTGTTTTTTGTTTTTTTTTTGTACATAGTCTTTGATAGCTTTGTAGGTTTGTTAACTGTGGTGGTTTTAGTTTATGTAGATTTTATGTTCGAAGTATCTTGCAACACTAAGGCTGAGCGATTTGGAATTCAAGTTCACCTTCGCTGGAGAAGGTTATGGCTAATGACTTGATTACATGGTGTACCTAGAACACTCACCAATTAGGAGGAAAAAAGGTATTTTTGAGTCTTAGAAAGGAGAAGGTGGCTATTGATTTGTTACAGGAGACACACTTGGATGATAGGGAGCATCTGAAATCAGAATGGCTTTGATCAGGTTTACCTTTCATCTTTTAATACCAGAAGTAGTGGAGTGGCTATATTGGTCAGGAGGAATCTCCCATTTAAGTTACTAGAGTGTGTTAAAGACACACATGGGAGGTTTCTAATCCTCAAAGCCCTGATAAATGGGGAAGAATATGCTGTGTTAAATGTTTACTGCCCTCCGCCCCATCCCCTCAAATTTTTGGTAAATGCGTTCTCCAAATTGAACAGTCTCGAGTCCCGGCATATCATTAGAGGGGGAGATTTTAACTGCCTTATGGATCCCATGGTAGACAGTTTGCCCAAAGGTCCCCCCGATACCCTCTGTACAAACTAAACAATTAGTTGAGCTGTGTGTGAAGTTAGGGTTGGAGGGTGTCTGGAGGAGTCTCCACCCGACAGGCAGGGATTTTACAGTTGTTTTTCCCAATTCACACTCCCGCCCCACCACCCTCCCTCTCCCCCGCCCCACCACCCTCCCTCCCCCTCCCCCACCACCCTCCCTCCCCACGCCCCCCCCCCCCCCCCCCACCCTGACACCCTCCCTCTGCACACACACCCCCTCCCCTCCTCCCCATGGCAACCCTGGACTTGGTGGCATCTTGTACACTTCGTGTAATATTACACAATCTCTGATCATGCTCCAGTGTACCTGTTAAGATTAAGGATTCAAAGTTTGGTAGAAGATTTGTAGCTCGGGTGCTAGTTGTTGTGGTTCTGTTCACCGAGCTGGGAATTTGTCTTGCAAACGTTTCGCCCCCTGTCTAGGTGACATCCTCAGTGCTTGGGAGCCTCCTGTGAAGCGCTTCTGTGCTGTTTCCTCCAGCATTTATAGTGGCCTGTCTCTCTGCCGCTTCCAGTTGTCAGTTCGAGCTGTCCACTGTAGTGGCCGGTATATTGGATCCAGGTCGATGTGTTTGTTGATAGAGTCTGTGGAAGAGTGTCAACAAACACATCGACCTGGACCCAACATACCGGCCACTACAGTGGACAGCTCGAACTGACAACCGGAAGCAGCAGAGACAGGCCACTATAAATGCTGGAGGAAACAGCACAGAAGCGCTTCACAGGAAGCTCCCAAGCACTGAGGATGTCACCTAGACAGGGTCGAAACGTTTGCAAGACAAATTCCCAGCTCGGCGAACAGAACCACAACAAGATTAAGGATGCTATAGTGGGCCTAAGGCACTGGTGAATGGATCCCTTTATCCTTAGGATAAGAAGTTTGTGGAGTACTTCTAAGGAATTCTAGACATTAATTCAGGTTCAGTTAATAGCCAGTCTGTCCTTTGGGAAACTGCCAAAGCTTATGCCAGAGGGTTAGTTATCCCGTACTATGCCAGCAGGAAGCAGAAGGGCGAGCAACAACATGTTCTTGAACACAGTTGAAGGCAGTCGAGAAGGCTTACTTTGACAGGCCCTTGTTTGCCAAGCCACAGAGGATTATGGCACTGTGGACTGCATTGAATTCTGTGCTCACAAAGACAGCAAAGAAAGAGCTTACTTTCGCAAAACAAAGGTTGTAGGAGTATGGTGACAAACCTAGCTTATCGCGCCAGAAAAATACAGTGCCCCTCAAGCCATTACACCAATTAGGGAAGTGTCTGGAAACCTAACATATGATTCCAAAAAGATTAATGCCAGCATTCCAGAGATTTTACTCTGAATTATACCAATCTCAGGGTTGTGAGGAGGGGCAGGCCAAGATGGAGCCCTTTTTCAAGGATTTGGAGCCCTGACTGTGATCCCCAGAGTCCTTTCTCAATGCCCTCTTATCAGAGCAAGAGGTGCAGGAGGCTGTGAAAAAGCTTCAGAGTGGAAAGGCGCCTGGTCCTGATGGGCTTCCCAACGAATTCTATAAGGAATTTATAAGCTTGCTGTCAGGCCTGACGCTCAACATGTTCGCCTCCCACCATCTCTAAGAGAGGCCAATATTTCAGTTATTCTTAAAAAAAAGGGAACATCCTAGAGTACTGTGCTTCTTACAGGCCCATTTCATTCTTAAATGTGGACTTTAAAATCCTCTCTAAGACTCTTGCATTAAGGCTGGAAACTGTTACCTTCTATTGTTAAAGAGGACTAGATGGGCTTCATAAAGGGCTGCATTTCCTCCAAAACTGCTTCAAGGCTGCTTAATGTAATTCAAGCATGTCAACAACAGTCAATACAGGGACTGGGGATTTCTCCAGATGCAGGGAAGGCATTTGACTGAGTTGAGTGGCTGTACCTTTTCTATACTCTGGAGCGGTTTAGCTTGGGTGAAGCCTTTATAAGATGGGTAAAGGTTCTCTATAGTGACCCTCTCACTATGGTCATCACCAATGGGGTACAATCAAGCAATTTTAGCACTTTTAGGGGCAGCCTACAGTGCTGATCCCTTCCGCCATTGCTTTTTGCATTGGTGATTGAACTGTTGGCGGAGGCCATTCATAGGGATCCTAATATATTGGCTCCAGAAGTGGGGTCAAAATTCCATGTCTCATTGTACATGGATGATGTCCTCATTTTTTGTCAAATCCAGCAGCTTCAGTGCCTCGCCTGATACAATGAATCAGCTTGTTTGGCACCTTTTTAGGTTCAAGATTAATTTTGCAAAATTAGAGACTGTGTGTATGGGTGGTTTTACAAAGGTGCTAGATCTTGAAAGATCGGGGAGGGGGGGGGGTATGTATTTGGGCATATTCATTACTCCAGTTCTTGATCAGTTGTTTAAAGCTAATTTTGTTCAATTATTCACAAAATCAAACAAGAACTTCAAAGATGGGAGGCGCTTCTGGTCTCAGTCAGGTTGGATAGTTCTTATTAAGATGAATATTCTCCATTTACTGTGCCCCATACAGATGCTCCCTCTGATTTTCGATAAGCAAACATTCAGGAGACTGAATGGCTCTTATTTGACATCATAAGTGGCCCCTTATTAAAGTAGCTAAACTGAAATAGCCTCACAGACTGGGGGTGAGGGATTGGCTCACCCGGACTTTAAAAACTAAACTCGCTTTTATCTGACATGAGCGACTGGCTTGTGGAGACCCTATTTCAATATGGTTAGATATCGAAATCTCTCAGGCAAACTGCCCCCTTACTAGTTTGCTGTTTTTGGACAAAATGAGGATAGTTAAGGAATATTGCCAGAACCCAATATTTATCAATACTGCAAAAGCATGGAGGGCAATTCGGCAGAGGAAAGGCAATATTGGCAAAACAGCTTTTCTTACATCTATAGTGAGTATACCATATTTTCAACCAGGGATGATGGTTTCAAGATTCAAACATTGGGTGGCTAGGGATGTGTCTTGCATAGGTGATTTGTTGATGGAGACACAATGTCGTCTTTTGATCAGGCAGCGCAGAAATGCGAACTATCTAGCAGGAACCTCTTGTTTTTTTTCCCCAAGTTAAGGAGTTTATTCAAAGAAAGCCTACACTTCTGACAGATCCCTACAAATCTGACAGAGAGAGAAGGGTGCTCAGTGCTAAGAGTGCACTTTCAGTCAGCACTTTATATCATCAATTGAGGACGGTCCCTCAAATGAGTTCGATCAACTTTGCAGGGTGTGGCATTGAGGGCTGCTCAGAAGCATGGGAAGATATTTGGGAAAATGCAAAGAGATATCAATTTGCAATAGGACCCATGCTTTACAGGTGAAGATCCACTAGGCTCTGGATCGTTTGTCAAAGTTTCAACCAAGGATATCTTCAATATGCCCCAAGTGTAAAGTTAATACGGGCACTCTTATCCATCGTCTCTGGTCCTGTAGTAGACACTGTGGCAGGTACAATGATGGGGATTTTGGGTGCAAGGGTGTAGAAGGACATGATCTCTCTTTTTCTTGGCCTGCCCAGTGTGTACCCTAGAGATGCGCCTAAGAAAAAAGCCTTTTCAACATCCTCGCTTTCTGAGCAAGAAAGAATATCTTGTTAGGTTGGGTGTCTGAAAATCCCCAGGCCTGTCGGGTTGGTGTAATATTGTTATGGAGCATATCCCCTTGGATTTTCTTACAAGTATGGTACACCACAAAACAGACAAGGCAGCCCCATTTTGGACTACCTGGACACAGATTTGTCCGCCACACTAGTAAGGGCTTTTATATAGCCATACTGGCATTTATCCTAGGATTCTCTGGGAAGCAAGGGAGGAGATTGCAGAGCCATTTGCCTTGATTTTTGTGTCCTCTTTGTCGACAGGAATAGTGCCAGAGGACTGGAGGCTAGCAAACGTGGTTCCCTTGTTCAAGAAGGGGAGTAGGGATAATCCTAGTAACTATAGGCCAGTGAGTCTCACTTCTGTTGTGGGCAAAGTCTTAGAGAGAATCGTAAGGGATAGGATTTATGCACATCTGGATAAGAATAATGTGATCAAGGATAGTCAGCATGGTTTTGTGAAGGGCAGGTCGTGCCTCACAAACCTTATTGAATTCTTTGAGAAGGTGACTAAGGAGGTAGATGAGGGGAAAGCGGTAGATGTGGTATATATGGATTTTAGTAAGGCGTTTGATAAGGTCCCCCATGGTAGGCTACTGCAGAAAATACAGAGATATGGCATTGAGGGTGAGTTGGAGGTTTGGATTAGGAATTGGCTCTCTGGAAGAAGACAGAGGGTAGTAGTTGATGGCAAAGGTTCATCTTGGAGTGCCGTCACTAGCGGTGTTCCGCAAGGATCTGTTTTGGGACCATTGCTGTTTGTCATTTTTATAAATGACCTGGAGGAAGGGTTAGAAGGTTGGGTGAGCAAGTTTGCGGATGATACGAAAGTCGGAGGAGTTGTAGACAGTGAGGAAGGATATGGCAGGTTACAGCGGGATATAGAGAAGCTGCAGAGCGGGGCAGAAAGGTGGCAAATGGAGTTCAATGTAGCTAAGTGTGAAGTGATTCACTTTGGTAAGAGTAATAAAAAGATGGATTACTGGGCTAATGGTAGACTACTTGGTAGTGTGGAAGAGCAGAGGGATCTTGGTGTCCATGTACACAGATCTCTGAAAGTTGCCACCCAGGTAAATAGTGCAGTGAAGAAGGCATATGGCGTACTGGCTTTTATTGGTAGAGGAATTGAGTTCCGGAGTCCTGAGGTCATGCTGCAGTTGTATAAGACTCTGGTGCGGCCGCATCTGGAATATTGTGTGCAGTTTTGGTCGCCATACTATAGGAAGGATGTGGAGGCACTGGAACGGGTGCAGAGGAAGTTTACCAGGATGTTGCCTGGTATGGTAGGAAGATCCTATGAGGAAAGGCTGAGGCACTTGGGGTTGTTTTCATTGGAGAAAAGAAGGTTTAGGGGTGATTTGATAGAGGTGTACAAGATGATTAGGGGGTTAGATAGGGTTGACAGTGAGAACCTTTTTCCACGTATGGAGTCAGCTATTACAAGGGGGCATAGCTTTAAATTAAGGGGGGGTAGATATAGGACTGATGTTAGGGGTAGGTTCTTCACTCAGCGAGTCGTAAGTTCATGGAATGCCCTGCCAGTAGCAGTAGTGGACTCTCCCTCTTTATGGGTATTTAAGCGGGCATTGGATAGGTATATGGAGGATAGTGGGTTAGTGTAGGTTAGGTGGGCTTTGATCGGCGCAACATCGAGGGCTGAAGGGCCTGTACTGCGCTGTATTCTTCTATTCTATAAAAGCATACTTACTTCACCAATCTACTTGCAGCAGATATATCTGCTCATGACAGTAACAGTAGGAGTGATCAGCACACAGTGTTTGTGGACACAAATTTCAGTTTTCATATTGAAAATACTCTCCCTCATGTCACGTAGTACTAGATTAGGGGGAAAGGGGTGGTGGCTCTGTTACTTTCCCCTTTTTGATGCAGGCCCCTTTGTTCAAGGATGTATTTTTGAACGAGGGGTGACACAATCCAGACTCTCAAGCCCCAACAAGCGTTAGGTTTATGGCTTCTCAAAGGGCAAACTCTCCCCATCTGCCACTGATTGAATGCCAGTGGTGAAGGGATGAAGGCCCTTATGCAAGTCTTAAACTGTGCACACCACAGCCTTAATTAGCAAACGATAAGAAAACCCATCGATAAACATTCCCATTCTTGTTTTAATTAGGCAAACATATTGGGGTCCCCACCTGCAAACATCCTCCCAAAGAGAAGTCCCACCTTCTAAACTTGCTGCGGGATGCAGGGATCAAGTTCATGTCACCCATTGTGCATTGCATTGCTTGAAGCCTTTGGTATTTGACATTAAAGACGTAGGGGTGCTGTGACAAACTGTGACAATACAGAAATACTATATGTGCTAAAGCAACCAGAGAGCTAGAAGATTTATAGAATATATGATAATCTGCTTTCCCCTCTGTATAAAAGTTGATTAAGAAACAGACAGCAGAAGCTAGTCAGAGACAAATAGTTACACACAGTAAGCATTACTTGAAGCTCTCACTCCTGAGGAGTTAATGTAAATAAGAAACCTTAGGAATGACCAGGACAGGTGATTAAAATCTGCTTCCATGTAATGACTAGATTCTATCTTAACAGCAGATCTCCAATATATTGTTGCATGGAAAGACAGCTTACATTTTCACCTACTTATAAACAGAATACAAACCTCGGCTAGAAAACCAAAATATATGTTTACTTTATCTACCTCGAACCTTTGTCACAATTAAATCTGAATGTACGACTTCTGTCAACCAAATCAAAACTATAATTTTGAATACATTCACAAAGTACTTCCATACTATTTTATTAAAAATACTGAATACATGAATTAATACAAACCTGTGGTTCCTGTACTGAGTGTTTTCTTGGGTTTACTAAAACCTTGATCACCATGATTGGGTGGTGGACCTGCTTCCTGACCTTGCCGGGCAAGTATGGGATCATAATCTTTACCATCGTAGTTTGCATCAAAGAATTTCTTGAACCACTGAACAAACTCAAAATTGTCTTGAAATTTCCCTTTTACTAGTTTATCAACAGGGATAATCTGAAAAACAAGAAAGGTGGCATCCAATGTGACTTTTTAAAAAACTAACCTAGCCTTTTTTTAATAGGTAGAATGGATCAGAAACTGTACAGAGTCAGCACAATTGAACAAAATGCACTGAATTCCTTGTTTTTGAAGTAAACAGTATAAAACTAATATATTTCCATTTTTAAGACAAAGTAAACAAACAACTGTATTCGTACAAACATACTGAACATTAAACTATCCAGAGAAAGGTATTAAAAGGGTGATCAAAAGCAGTGAGTCATAGAGATGTACTGCATGGAAACAGACCCTTCGGTCCAACCCATTCATGCCGACCAGATATCCCAACTCAATCTAGTCCCACCTGCCAGCACCCAGCCCATATCCCTCCAAACCCTTCCTATTCATATACCCATCCAAATGCCTCTTAAATGCTGCAATTGTACCAGCCTCCACCACTTCCTCTGGCAGCTCATTCCATACACATACCACACTGTGTGGAACAGTTGCCCCTTAGGTCTCTTTTATACCTTTCCCCTCTCACCCTAAACCTATGCCCTCTAGTTCTGGACTCCCCCATCCCAGGGAAAAGACTTTGTCTATTTACCCTATCCATGCCCCTCATAATTTTGTAAACTTCTATAACGTCACCCCTCAGCCTCTGATGCTCCAGGGAAAACAGCCCCAATCCTGTCAGCCTCTCCCTATAGCTAAAATCCTCCAACCCTGGCAACATCCTTGTAAATCTTTTCTGAACCCTTTCAAGTTTCACAACATCTTTCCGATAGTAAGGAGACCTGAATTGCACACAATATCCCAACAGTGGTCTAATCAATGTCCTCCTCAGCCGCAACATGACCTCCCAACTCCTGTACTTTGAGGAGGATCATAAAGAAATTGAGAGAGGCAGCAAAAAGCACAACTACCACTGATGGCAGTAAGCAAGGGATCAGTGGATCATTGGCCAACGAGACCGTGAACCAGAGAATCTAGAAAGGAATTTAAAGAGGTAGAATTAGTTGCCTATTTTCACAGGACAAACCAAGGGGTTAAATTGAAAAAGACCATAATTCTAAATTGGTGGACTGGAAGCTAATGTCAGCCACCAAGAAGAGAAGGGATAGTGAGCAGGGCTTGACGTAGGAAAGTATATTTGCAGAGTTTTGGTTGAATGGAAGCACAAGAGACAAATATGAAGGTGCAAACTACAAGAATAAGCATTTCAGCATGGGACAGGTTATAGCATTTGTTGAGACAGATAGCAGAAATGGAAGTAGGCAGTCATCATGATTGCACTAAGGTCAGGGAGGGCATTGGAAGTTCATCTCAGAGTCATATCATAAAGAGTGGTGGCAAGTAATTTAGGTTAACCCAAGGCCATGGCTGAGATTGGTACTTAAATCTACAAAGCTAAAGAAAGATTAAAGTTTATTGATTTTGCCCATTGCTAACTGGATGAAATCACAGTTAATCAAAGACTTGATATCTTACATGCAGTCTGGCAGGGCAGATACAGGTTGAGGGTTTGTGAGGGGACAAAGTTGAGAAACAGATGAAAAAAACCCACAAAATTGCATTTGAATGCTGCTTTGCAGTTTGTAACTGTGATCAATTATTTTTGAAATATTAATTTTCAAATAAGTCTGTTCAAGGAAGATATTTATGAACCATTGTTAATTGTTGTGGCAAATATTATTTCCATGTATCTGTCACAGCAGAGATCACAGAAATAAAAATAGGTTATTTCATTCTGGCAATACAACAAACCGCAAAATGACCAAACAACTGGAGTGCAAGGAAATTGTAATGTAAAACTTACTTTGTCGACACCCATTCTCTTGAAGGCTGCTTGTAAAAGTTTAAAATTGTGAATATATTCATGTTCCAGTTTAGCTTGAAATTTCACTTTTTTAAGTCCAACGCAACCAGGGAAAAGCATGTCCATAAACTGACAATATGCAGTACCTTCAAAACAAAAATTTGACAGATTTAGTTTTAAATTAATGTTGCGGTATAGCTCCAGCACATCCGATTGTTTAATTCTGTTCCTTGAAAAATAATTAACTTCCACATACAACTATCATTGATCAGATACCAGGGCAATGGAAAAGGGAAAATATGTCATTGAAAACCAGTAGGGGGGAGAAAATGTGATCCTTTAATCATCTCTTCAGTTTTACACGCTCTGATATACACACATTTTTGTTTGGAGTGGCTGGATGATGAGCAATCTCAAAGTGAATTTTTTCCCCACTCCCCCATCAATTAACTGAATTAAAGATCCGAAATGCGAGAAAGAATCCAATATGTACAGTTTACAATAGTGTTCACTTTGAGTTGAGTTTCTTGTTCAAAAACTATGCTTTAAATACCTTGAAACAATTCAGCAGAAAAATAAGCACAACTTACATGATCAGAACTTATGCCAGTATCATCTTTAGAGGGCCAAGATATTTCTTCACCCATAAGGCAATCTCCACTGCCTTTCCTCAAATATCAGTAGACCCTGATGATTTTTAACTATGAAACTGGAGCTATTTGCAAGTGCTGACTTCAGAGCGATAGGCAAAGGACGACAGCCCATAAGCCAGAGGGCAAGTCATGTCTCTGCTTGTCTGTGCTCATGGCCAGTTCAGTAAATTGCCAATACAACAGGGTGCATTAACACTGTCGGGCAAGTTGAGTTACAGACATGATCAGTGGGGTTAGAATCACCGAGTGAGCAGTGGGTGTGATAGACAGTGACAAGGACCAGGTTGCAACTGACCTGTCTTCCCTTTCCTCCTTGTCCCTGCCGATAAAAACATACACACAAAGCAGGCTGGGAATGAAGGAAAACCAGGCGGAAAAGACAACTCACTTTCAAGTTCCATTTTTAGGTGAATTTCACTGAGGCTAGCATGATGTATGCCACAATAATGCTGAACCAATACAAGTCTTAGTTAAGCTCGATTCCTTCACTCAGACTGGTTCCCACACCCTTCCCTAGTAATCAGGACATGGAGCCTAAACATTTTCTCTCTAGCTCTACTTCTTCGCCAAAAAGGTGAAAAGAAAGAAAAACTTTTATTTTAAAGTTAGCTCTGCTGCTTGGCATTTAACTGTCATTTTTATTAGATACTAATTTAAATGAGAACTTATTGCTTTGGAACGGTTTATTCTCCCTTTCCCTGATCTTGACAATTATTTCTAGGATATTATTTGTGTCTTCCAGAGTGAAGACAGATTCAAAATTTAATTCAATTCACCAGCAATTCTATTTTCCATAATTAATATCCTCAAACACTCTCTCCAGAGGATCAACAATCATGTGTTTTTTTTTTCATTTTTAAAAGGCTGTAAAAGCTCATACTGGTTCCATATTTATAATTAATTGTCAAGCTAAATTTTCCTTTTTTGGTACACTTTACATTTTGCCCATTCTTCTAACTTGGTACTACTCTTAGCAGAACTATTTTTTCTTGCAATTTGTTATCTTTAACCTCCTTAATAGCCATGAATGTGTTGCTTCCCTGGAGTCTTTCTCACTAGAATGTATCCCAATGAAGTGATATGAAAATTACTTTAAATGTCTGCGACCACATATCTTGACTGACTTATTCTTTAACGTAATTCCTCAATTTACTTAACCTAACTCAGCCTTCACACACTCAGAACTGCTCTTGTTTAAGTTTAAAAACACTCATCTTACTTTCTACACTTCTGCTGCTCAAACTGAATGCACATGTCAATCATTTTAGGATCATCTTTACTAGGAGGTACTCAATTAATTGCACCTTACCAGATCTTGAATACCTGCTTCTGGTTGACTCTTGAGAATTTTAAAATTCAAGTTTATATTTTCTCTCAACTTTTCCTTTGCTGTCACTGCCCACACTCCATCATCATTATCATCTCCTATACATTGAAAATTCAATTCCATGCTGTAGTATTAGTCTTTGTAGACCAGATCACTAAATGGATATTTGCCTAGAACTCCAAGCCATTTATGAGATTGTGGGAGAAAACGCTTTCCCTCTTCCAATCTATTACCTGATCATCAACATGGTTAGTCAACACAAGTCAGATTAAATCTAGAACTTACCCCATTTTTAGGGCCATAAAACTTAAGATATCAGAGCAGAACTAGGCCATTTAACCCATTGAGTCTGCTCCACCATTTGATCATGGTTAATAAATTTTTCAACTCCTGCCTTCTCCCCATAACCTTTGATCCGCTTACAAATTAAGAACTTCTCTTAAAACATCAGCAGCGACTTGGCCTGCGCAGTCTTCTGCAGCAAGGAGTTCCACAGACTCAAAACCTTCTGGTTGAAGGAATTTCTCATCTCAGTTCTAAAACATCATCCCTTCACTTTGAGGTTTTGCCCTTGGGTCCTAGTCTTTCCCACAAACATAACTACCTTCACCATGTTCACTCTATCCAGGCCTCTCAGTAATCTGTAAGTTTTACTCCTCTCATCCTTTCCAAACTCCATCGAGTACAGACCCAAAGTCCTCAACCACTCATGAGTCATATTGCACAGAAACAGACCCTTCAGTCCACCTCATCCATGTCAACCAGACATTCCAATCTGACCTAGCCCCAATTGCCAGCATTTGGCCAATATCCCTCTTTACCCTTCCTATTCATGTACCCATCCAGATGCCTTTCAAACATTGTCAATGTACTCCTCTCCAAGACTTACTCTGGCAGCTCATTCCATCACGCACTACCATCTGCATGAAAAAGTTACCCTTCAGATCCATTTTAAAACTTTCCCCCTCACCTTAAACCTATGCCTCCAGTTTTGGAGGCACACCCCCTCGGAAAAATCCTTGCTTATTCAGCCTATCCATGCCCTCATGATTTTATAAACTTCTATAGGTCACCCCCCAGCCTCCAACAAACCATGGAAAAAAGCTCAAGACTACTCAGTTTCTCCCTATAACACAAAGCCTCCATTTCCAACAATATTGCAAATTTAACAACATTCTTTCTATCGAAAGTCGACCAAAAGTATATGCAATATTTTAACAGTGGCCTCACCCATGTCCTGTACAGTCACAATGAGTACAGGACTTTAGGATGTCACAATGTTTTGAACAATGAAGGCAAGCATGCTAAATGCCTTCTTCACCACCCAGTCTACCTTTGAGTCCACTTTCAAGGAACTGCACCTGCACCAATATGTCTCTTTATTCGGCAATACTCCCCAAGACCCTACCATTGACTGTATAAGTCTTGCCTGGTTTGCCTCACCAAAACGCAACACCTCACATTTATCTAAATTAAACACCATCTGCCATGTCTCAGCCCATTGGTCCATCTGATCATAGTCCCATTGTACTCTGCAATAATCTTCCTCACTGACCACCACACCATCTCCAAACTTACTAACCATGCTTCCTATATTCATATCCAAATTATTTAAATATATAACAAAAAGCAGTGCACTCAGCACAAATCCTTAGGGCACATCGCTGGTCACAGTCCTCCAATCCAAAAACCAACCCTCCATCATCACCCTGTCTCCTACCTTCAAGCCAATTTTGTATCCATTTGGGGAGCTCTACCTGGCTCACCTTACTAATCAATCAATCAGTCTACCATGCAGAACCTTTTCAAACACTTTGCTGAAGGCCATATCAGCAACGTCTACTGCCCTGCCTTCAATGTTCTTTATCATCTCTTCAAAAAAATTCAAATCAAATTAGTGAGACATGATTTCCCATGCAGAAAGCCATGTTGACTATCTCTAATCAGTCCTTGCCTTTCCAAATGCATGTAAATCCTGTCTCTCAGAATTCTCTCCAATAACTTACCCACCACTGAAGACAGACTCATTGGTGTATTGTTCCCTGGTTTTTCCTTACAGCCTTTTTTAAATAATATAACCACAATAGCCAGCCTCCAATCTTCTGGCACCTCACCCATGAGTGTCAATGATACAAATATCTCAACAAAGAGCCCAGCAATTTCTTCCCCAGAACTTTGTGGGAAGCCAGGGAATAAAAACTGATCAGGTTCCTGGGATATATTTACCTTTATGCATTTTAAAGACTTCCAGCACCTCCTCTTCTGTAATAAGAACTCTTTTCAAGACAACTATTTATCCAAGCTCCCTAGCTTCCATATCCTTCTCAACAGTACATATTAACGTGAAATATTCATTTAGTATCTTACTCATCTCCTGTAGTTCCACATGTAATGGCCATGCTGACCGTCAAGGTGCCCTAATCTAGAACATAGAAAAAAAAAGCGCAGTACAGGCCCTTCGGCCCTCGATATTGTGCCGACCGAAGCCTACCTAACCTACACTAGCCCAATAACCTCCATATGCTTGTCCAATGCCCGCTTAAATGACCATAAAGAGGGAGAGTCCACCACTGATACTGGCAGGGCATTCCATGAACTCTCAACCCGCTGAGTAAAAAATCTACCCCTAACATCTGTCCTATACCAACCTCCCCTTAATTAAAACTGTGTCCCCAAGTAACAGCTGACTTCATTAGCGGAAAAAGGTTCTCATTGTCAACCCTATCTAAACCCTAATCATCTTGTACACCTCTATCAAATCTCCCCTAAACTTTCTTTTGTCCAATGAGAAAAGTCCCAAGTGCCTCAGCCTTTCTTCATACGATCTTCCTACCATGCCAGGCCACATCCTGGTAAACCTCTTCTGCACTCGTTCCAATGCCTCCACATCCTTCCTATAATATGGCGACCAAAACTGCACACAATACTCCAGATGAGGCCGCACCAGAGTCTTATACAACTGCAACATGACCTCAGGACTCCAGAACTCAATTCCTCTACTAATAAAGCCCAGTACGCCATATGCCTTCTTCACAGCACTATTTACCTGGGTGGCAACTTTCAGAGATCTGTGTACATGGACACCAAGATCCCTCTGCTCATCCACACTACCAAGTAGCCTACCATTAGCCCAGTAATCCATCTTCTTGTTACTCCTACCAAAGTGAATGACTTCACACTTAGCTACATTGAATTCCATTTGCCACCTTACTGCCCAGCTCTGCAACTTATCTATATCCTGCTGTAACCTGCCACATCCTTCTTCGCTGTCCACAACTCCACCGACTTTCGTGTCATCCGCAAACTTGCTCACTCAGCCTTCAAGCCCCTCCTCCAGGTCATTTATAAAAATGACAAACAGCAATGGTCCCAAAACAGATCCTTGTGGAACACCGCTAGTAACTGCGCTCCAAGATGAACCTATACCAACTACTACCCTCTGTCTCCTTCCAGCCAGCCAATTCCTAATCCAAACCTCTAATGCACCCTCAATGCCATATCTCCATAGTTTTTGCATTAGCCTGCCATACCTTATCGAACGCCTTGCTAAAATCCATATACACCACATCTACTGCTTTACCCTCGTCCACTTCCTTAGTCACCTTCTCAAAGAATTCAATAAGGTTTGTGAGGCACGATCTGCCCTTTACAAAACCATGCTGACTATCCTTGATCACATTATTCCTATCCAGATGTTCATAAATCCTATCCCTTACAATTCTCTCTAAGACTTTGCCCACAACAGAAGTGAGACTCACTGGCCTATAGTTACTCGGGCTATCCCTGCTCCCCTTCTTGAACAAGGGGATCACATTCGCTATCCTCTAGTCTTCTGGCACTATTCCCGTAGACAACGACGACATAAAAATCAAGGCCAATGGCTCTGCTATCTCCTCCCTTGCTTCCCAGAGGATCCTAGGATAAATGCCATCAGGCCCAGGGGACTTATCTATTTTCATCCTTTCCAAAATTTCCAACACCTCTTCCCTACATACCTCAAAGCCGTCCATTCTAATTAATTGTGACTCAGTATTCACATCGGCAACAATGTCCTGTGCCTGAGTGAATACTGACGAAAAGTATTCATTCAGTGTCTCTTCAGCCTCCACACGCAACTTCCCACTACTATCCTTGACTGGACCGATACCTACCCTAGTCATCCTTTTCTTCCTGACATACCTATAGAAAGCCTTTGGGTTTTCCCTAATCCTACCAACTAAGGACCTTTCATGTCCCCTTCTCGCTGCTCTTAGCTCTCTCTTTAGATCCTTCCTGGCTACCTTATAACTCTCAATCGCCCCAACTGAACCGTCACGCCTCATCTTTACATAGGCCGCCCTCTTCCCTTTCACAAGGGATTCCAATTCCTTATTAAACCACGGCTCCCTCACAAGACCCTTTACTCCCTGCCTGACTGGTACATACTTATCAAGGACACCCATTAGCTGTTCCTTGAACAATCTCCACATATCATTTGTGTTCTTCCCTTGAAGCCTATTTTTCCAATCCACACATCCTAAGTCATGCCTCACCGCATCATAATTTCCCTGCCCCCAGCTATAACTGTTGCCCTGCAGTGCACACTTATCCCTCTCCATCACTAGAGTAAAAGTCACCGAGTTGTGGTCACTGCCCCCGAAGTGCTCACCTACCTCCAAGTCTAACACCTGGCCTGTTTCATTACCTAGAACCAAATACAGTATATCCAACCTCTTGTTGGCCTGTCTACATATTGTGTCAGGAAACCCTCCTGCACACATTGGACAAACACCGACCCATCTAACGAACTCGAGCTATAGCTTTCCCAGTCAATATCTGGGAAGTTAAAAGTCCCCCATAACAACCACCCTGCTACTTTCACTCTTCTCCTGAATCATTCTCGCAATACTTTCCTCTACTTCTCTCAGACTATTAGGAGGCCTGTAGAAAACTCCTAATAGGGTGACCTCATCTTACCTAATTCTAACCTCCGCCCAAACTACCTCAGATGGCAAGTCTTCCTCCATCACCCTTTCTACTGCTGTAATACTATCCTTGACAAGCAATGTTACACCTCCATCTTTTACCCCCATCTCTGACCCTAATAAATCTCTGCCTAGTTACTCTTGTGCCCTTAAAGTACTTATAGAATCTCTTCAGATTCTCCTTAACTATTTGCCAAAGCTATTTCACATCCTATTTTTGCCCTCTTGAATTCTCTAAGTGTATTTCTACTGCCTTTATACTCCCCTACGGATTCACTCAATCCCAGGTAAGGGTACTACCCACCTCCATAACCAGCGCTCCTCAAAAATTCCAGAAGATTCCTCCAGCCTCTGGAACTGCTCGGATACCATTAGCCATGCGGCTGGTGCAGCTGCCAACCCCATGCTGATTGATGATGTCACTTCTGCCCCCATCATGGCCACTCCCACAGCCACTTTCGCCCCTCACAATTCCTCATGCATCACATGTGATATCACTCACGCCCCTCACATCATCGCTGATGTCACATGCTCAGTGTCTTCCGCCACCCCTACTGCTGTGTCTGCCAACACTTCCGCCCCCACCTGCATTCTGCTGACAGGCCCCCCACAGGTCCCACTGTCACCATTTCCAGCCCCCAGAACCCTGAGGGGAACACCAACCCTGTTCATGACTCCACCCCCATTCCCTCCACCATCACACCCACTCCAGTTACTAGCTCCACCCCCACTCCCAGCTCCACACCCACACCAGATCCCAGCTCCCAGCCCTGCTGAGTTTTCACCATCCCTCCAGACCTCCCCCTCACTGAGGACAAACGATTAGTCCTCAGGAAAGGACTCACCTTCATCTCCCTCCGTCCACGCATCAATGAATTTAATACACGTCGTGACGTCGAACACTTCTTCCGCCGCCTCCGAGCTTACTTTCACAATCAGGACTCCCGCCCACCTCCAACACACTGCATCCACCTGGACGCCCGCGCTGTCCTATTACTTGCCCTCTACCTCTTCATTTCCAACTGCTGCCGGGACATTAACTGCCTCAACCTGTCTACCCCACTCCAACCTCTCACCCTCAACGTGCAGCCCTCCAATCCCTCTGCTCCAATCCCAACCTCACCATCAAGCCAGCAGATAAAGGGGGAGCAGTGGTAGTCTGGCGCACTGACCTCTACACCGCTGAAGCCAAACGCCAACTTGAGGACACCTCTTCCTGCCGCCCCCTCGACCTTGACCCCACCCCCATCACCAAACCATCATCTCCCAGACCATACAGAACCTCATCACCTCAGGAGATCTCCCACCCACAGCTTCCAACCTCATAGTCCGGGAACCCCGCACTGCCCGGTTCTACCTCCTTCCCAAGATCCACAAGCCTGACCACCCTGGCCGACACATTGTCTCAGCATGCTCCTGCCCCACTGAACTCATCGCTACCGACTTTGACACTGTCCTATCCCCCCCTAGTCCAGAAACTCCCCACATACGTTCGAGACAGCACCCACACCTTCCACCTCCTCCAAGACTTCCGTTTCCCTGGCCCCCAACGCCTCATCTTCACCATGGATATCCAATCCCTCTACACCTCCATCCGCCATGACCAGGGCCTCCGTTTCTTCCTCTCCCGACATCCCCAACAGTACCCTTCCACCGACACTCATTCGTTTGGCCGAACTGGTCCTCACCCTTAATTTCTCCTTCGAATCCTCCCACTTCCTCCAGACCAAAGGGGTAGCCATTGGCACACTTATGGGCACCAGCTATGCCTGTCTCTTTGTTGGCTACGTAAAGCAGTCGATCTTCCGTAATTACACCAGCACCACTCCCCACCTCTTCCTCCGCTACATTGATGACTGCATTGGCGCTAGGAGGTTGAGCAATTCATAATTCATCAACTTCACCAACACATTTCACCCTGACCTTAAATTTACCTGGACCATCTCTGACACCTCCCTCCCCTTCCTGGACCTCTCCATCTCCATTAATGACGACCGACTTGACACTGACATTTTTTTACAAACCCACCGACTCCCACAGCTACCTGGATTACACCTCTTCCCACCCTACCTCTTGCAAAAATGCCATCTCGTATTCCCAATTCCTCCGCCTCCGCCGTATCTGCTCCTAGGAGGACCAATTCCACCACAGAACACACCACATGGCCCCCTTCTTTAAAGACCACAATTTCCCTTCCCATGTGGTTAAAGATGCCTTCCAACGCATCTCGTCCACATCTCGCACCTCCGCCCTCAGACCCCACCCCTCCAACTGTAACAAGGACAGAATGCCCTGGTGCTCACCTTCCACCCTACCAACCTTCGCATAAACCAAATCATCCGCCAACATTTCTGCCACCTCCAAAAAGACCCCACCATCAGGGATATATTTCTTTCCCCACCCCTTTCCACCTTCCGCAAAGACCGTTCCCTCGGTGACTACCTGGTCAGGTCCACGCCCCCATACAACTCACCCTCCCCATCCTGGCATCTTCCCCTGCCACCGCAAGAATTACAAAACCTGCACCCACACCTCCTCCCTCACCTCCATCCAAGGCCCTAAAGGAGCCTTCCACATCCAAAGTTTTACCTGCACATCCACCAATATCATTTATTGTATCCGTTGCTCCCAACGCGGTCTCCTCTACATTGGGGAGACTGGACGCCTCCGAGCAGAGCGCTTTAGGGAACATCTCTGGGACACCTGCACCAATCAACCACACCGCCCTGTGGCCCAACATTTCAATTCCCCCTCCCACTCTGCCGAGGACATGGAGGTCCTGGGCCTCCTTCACCGCCGCTCCCTCACCAGACGCCTGGAGGAAGAACGCCTCATCTTCTGCCTTGGAACACTTCAACCCCAGGGCATCAATGTGGACTTCAACAGGTTCCTCATTTCCTCTTCCCCCGCCTCATCCTAGTTTCAAACTTCCCGCTCAGCACTGTCCCCATGACTTGTCCTACCTGCCTATCTTCTTTTCCACTTATCCACTCCACCCTCCTCCCTGATCTATTATCTTCATTTCCCCCCCCCCCCCCCCCCAACTCACCTATTATACTCTATGCTACTTTCTCCCCAGTCCCACCCTCCTCTAGTTTATCTCTCCACCCTTCAGGCTCACTGCCTTTATTCGTGATGAAGGGCTTTTGCCTGAAACGTTGATTTTACTGCTCCTTGGATGCTGCCTGAAGTGCTGTGCTCTTCCAGCACCACTAATCCAGAATCTGGTTTCCAGCATCTGCAGTCATTGTTTTTACCTACCTCAGTCACTTGCCCTACCAGTTTCCCTCAATGGAAGATCACTGTCTAGTAGACATTTCTCTCGGAGGTATATCCACATATTGAATAAGAAAGTTTTCTTGTAAACACAAATTCCTCCCCATCCAAACACTTAATAGTATGGCAATCCCAGTTTACGTTTAGACAGTTAAAATCCCCAATTATTACAACCTGATAATTCTTACAGATATCTGCAATCTTCTTACTTATTTGCTCCTTAATTTCTCATTACTGGAAGGGGGAGGAGGGTGGGGCACTATTACACATTGGAGATCTCAGTTCTACCCAGATAACTTCACTGGATGATTTCCCAGGAATATTCACCCTAAGTACAGCCATAATGTTATCCCTAACCAATACTGACATTCCCCCTCCTCGCTTGCCTTCCATTCTATACTTCCTATAGCTTCTATACACCAGAACATTAGGTTGCCAGTCATATCCATCCCTGCGCCATGTTTCTGTAATAGCTATGATATGCCAGTCCAACCATGTCCTAAGTTTATCTACCTTACCTGTCAAGCCTCAAAGTAAATGCTGTTCACTTAAAATTTCAGTCTTAATTTATCAAACTTACCTTGTTCTCTACCAAGCTCTTGTCTGCCTTTACTATTTGACTTGCTCCTCTTATCTACCGTACCAGCCTCTAACAAAAGGATACTGCTCCCCTTTCTATTAGGTGCAATCCAATCTCTTGCACAAGTCATTTCTACACCTGAAGAATCTCAATGGTTTAAAGATGGGAATCCTTGACCCTGCACCAGCTCCTCAGCCAAGCACTCATCTGCTATATCCTCCTGCTCCCACTAACACGTGGCACCAGTAATGGTGCAGATATTACTAACCTCGAGGACCTACTTTTTAAAACCCTCCTGTCTAGGTTCCTAGATTACCTCTGTAGAAACTTATTCCTAACCCACCTATGTTGCTGATATCAACATGCACAATGACCTCCAGCTGGTCACTCTCCCGTTTCAGAATATGCTGCACCCTGAGACATCCTTGACCTTGGCACCAGGAAGGCCAGGCTTGGAGGCTAAGGTTTGATCAAAAAGGATTCCTGCAGGCATAGCAACCCAAAAGAATTATGTTAAACAGATAGATGTTAGCTATGAACAATGGCACTTTCCGGCAAACTGGTTCAAGTCTGGAAGATACCTTATGTTCAAGCAGGGAGCAGATGTTGAATGGTAATTGAGGACTTAGGAAGAGACAATCAATGGAATCATAGTTGAAGGGGAAAGAAACCTACACTGCTGTCCGCCCCAGCAGTAACCTGCACAGCTGCTGCCTTCTTTGTCTGGTTTCAAGTATGTCTGGACATCAGATTCATTCTAAGAAAACTAAACAAACAGAAATTCACAGCTGACCATGGAGAAACCTATGTGTGGGAGCTCACAGTAGGAGAGCAGCTAAGTAGCTTTTAAAAGTGTAACCTTACAGGTTTTAAGTTTGCTTGTTGAGCTGGAAGATTTGTTCTCAGACATTTCGTCACCATGCTGGGTAACATAATCAGTCATCCTCCATTTGAAGCACTGCTGAATTGTCCTGCTTTCTATCTGGGTGCCTTGGTTTGTTGTGGTGGATGACATCACTTCCAGTTCCTTTTCTGAGAGGTTGGTAAATGAGGTCCAAATCGATAAGTTTGTTGATGGAGTTGCGGTTTGAATGCCAAAGCCTCTAGGAATAACCATTGTCTATTCTGTCCCAATCGAATTGGTGTCTCTCGTTGTCTGTGAGACAGGATACTAGTGATTGTTGGTTTTATCTTTTGGTGGCTAGTTGGTGCTCTTGCATTCTGATGGTTAGTTTCCTGCCAGTCTGTCCGATATCATGTTTGTTGTAGTCCTTTGCAGGGTACTTTGTATATGACATTCGTTCTGCTGGTTGTTGGTAGAGGGTCCTTTACTTTCGTCGAGTGTTGTTTCAGTGTGTTGGTCGGTTTCTGGGCTACCGTGATGCCAAGGGGCTGGAGTAGTCTGGTCATCATCCAAGATATCTTTAACGTATGGGAGTGTGGCTAGAGTGTTTGGGCATGTTGTGTCTTCTTGTTTAGTTTGTTGTGTAAGAATTGGCAGACTATGCTTATTGGGTACCATTGTTCTTGAATACCTTGTATTAGGTGTTTTTCTTTGGTATCTCATAGTGCCTGGGTGCTGCAGTGTGTTGTGGCCAGTTTAAATATATCCTGAGACCCCATTTACCAACTTCTCAGAAAAAGAACTGCAAGTGAAATCAACCACCACAACTGAACAAGACACACAAACAGAAAGTAGGACAATACACCAGCACTTCATAGACTCACTGATGTTATCTAGCATGGAGACAAAATGTCAGAGAACAAATCTTCCAGCTCAACAAGCAAACTTATAACCTGGACCACAATCTGAGCTACAAATCTTCACAAAAATGTAACCTTACTGTTTTTCTTTTGTAAATCTAAAATGGTGAGTAGAGTAGTAATTTTTTGATCATATATTGTTATTGCGATCTGTCTTGATTTTGTGGGCGGCACGGTGGCTGAGTGGTTAGCACTGCTGCCTCACAGAGCCAGAGACCTGGGTTCATTTCCCACCTCAGGCGACTGTGTGGAGTTTGCACATTCTCCCAGTGTCTGCGTGGGTTTCCTCCAGGTGCTCTGGTTCCCTCCCACAGTCCAAAAATGTGCAGGTTAGGTGAATTGGCCATGCTAAATTGCCCGTAGTGTTAGGTGCAGGGGTAAATGTAGGGGTCTGGGTGGGTGCGCTTCGGTGGGTTGGTGTGGACTTGTTGGGCTGAAGGGTCTGTTTCCACATAAGTAATCTAATCTAAAAAAATTAAAAATACAAAAATGTAGGTACTAAGCTGGCTTGGAGCAGTATTTTTAGTGCAGTAAGACTGTGCTATTTTCTAGGTCTATAGATTGTTAAGGTGCAAAGATAGCTTTTGGAGTGACATGCTCTTCATTTTGGATGTGGGAGATTAGGGAGAGATTCCATGTTACTGATGATTATGTCTGTAGGAAATATGTTTGGTTGCGAATCCTATCTGATTGTAAGGATTAGTTGGAGTGGCAGTTATAGGCAATGAGGAATTTACAGGAGCTGCGGTAATGGATAGCAGTTGCAGAGAGGGAGATAAACCAAAGATACAGTCAGGTAGATGGGTGACCACCAAAAAAAGTAGGACAGGGAGATAGATTGTGGAGGAGTCTCCTGTGGTCATCCCAGTCTCAAAATAGTATGCTGTTTTCAAAAATGTAGGGGAGTCTCAGGGGAATGTATCACTGACAGACAAGTCTCTGGAACCGAGACTGGCCCCACTATCACAATCGGTACACCAGGTTCCAAGCAATCAATTGTAATAGGAAACTCTCTAGTTAGAGGCACAGGCAGATGATTCTGCGGCCAACAGCGAGACATCAGAATGGTGTATTGCCTACTAGAGCCAGGATCAAAGATCTCTTGGAGAGGGTGATGAATATTCTCAAAAGGGGAGAGGTACCAGCAGGAGGTCATTGTACATACTGGAACCAATGACATAGGAAGAGAAAAGTACAAGATTCTGATAAGAGAACATAGGAAGTTAGGCAGGAATTTAAAAAGGACGCCCTCAAAAGGTAGTAATATCTGGATTAGTCCCACTGCCATGAGCAGTGCACAAACTAATACAGGAGGTGGGTGGAATCCAGGGAGATAGTAAGAGATCAGACAGACTGGTACAGTTGGGAAAAGGAGTAAGCCAAACAAGGCAGGCAGGAACAAAGTAGAGGACAAAGCAGACTGATAAATTTAACTGCATACTTTACCTAACAGGTAAAGCAGACAAACTCAAGGCATGGTTAGGAACATGGGACTGGAATACCACAACAATTACAGAGGTGTGGCTCAGGGATTAACAGGGCTGGGAAGTTAATGGTCTAGGGTATAGATGCTATCGGAAGGATCAAAACAGGGCCAAGAAAGGAAGGGCAGTGGCGTTTTTGGTAAGGGATAACATTATGGCGAAAGATACTTAGGGAGGATATTCCTGGGAATATGAGAGAATGTGAGGACTGGGAATATGTCCAGGCAGTTATTTGGGTGGAACTGAGAAATAAGAAAAGGACGATCACCTTATTAGAATGGTACGATAGACTCCCCTAGTAGTCAGCAGGAAATTGAGAAACAAACTTATAAGGAGATGTTATCTGTAAGAATAACAGGGGTGTTATGGACAGAATTTTAACTTTCTAAACATAGACTGGGACTGCCATAGTGTTAAGGGTTTAGATGGAGAGGAATTTAAGTGTGTACAAGAAACATTTCTGACTTGATATGTGGATGTACTACTACAGAAGGTGCAAAAGTTCACCCACTCTTGGGAAATAAGGCAGGGCAGCTGACTGAGCTCACTTGAGGAGTACTTTGGGGCAAGTGACCATAATTCTATTAGTTCTAAGAGCGCAATGGAAAAGGAAAGACTAGTTGTAAAAGTTAAAGTTCTAAATTGGAGGAAGGTCAACTTTGATGGTATTAGGCAAGAACATTCAAGAGTTGATTAGGTGCAGATGATCACAGGTAAAAGGGGCATCTGGAAAAGGGGGCATCTGGAAAAGGGGAAACCTTCAAAAGTGAGAGAATGAGTGTCTAGAGACAGCATGTTCCTTTAGGGTGAAGGACAAGGCTGGTAGATGTTGAGAATGCTGGATGACTAGAGAAATTGAGGTTTTGGTCAAGAAGAAGAAGAAGGAGGAAGCATGTGCCAAGTAAAGACAGCAGAGATTGAGTGAATGCTTAGAAATGTATAAAAGCAGGAGGAGTAGACTGTAGAGGGAAATCAAGAGGGCAAAAAGGAGACACAAGATAGCTTGGGCAAATAGAGTGAATGTATTTGTAGAATACCTTTGTATTCTCCTTAAGGATAAAAGGGTAACTAGGGAAGTTTAGAGCCCTTCAAAGATCAGCAAGACTGCCTATATGTGGAACTGCAGGAAATGGGAAAGATACTAAACAAGTATTATGATCAGTATTAACTGTGAAGAAGCATACAGAAGGTAATGTGGGGAACACGACGTTTTGAAAAATGTCCATATTACAGACATCTGATGCTGGACATCTTAAAACACAATGGTGAATAAGTCCCAATGACCTGATCAGGTGTACGCTAGAACTCTGCGGGAAGCTAGCAAAGTGATTGCTGGGCACCTTGCTTATAGCCATAGGTGAGGGGCTGGAAGATTGGAGGTTGGCTAATGTGGTGCCACCATTTAGGAAAGGTGCTGAGGAAAAGCCATGGAACTACAGACCAGTGAGCCAGATATCGGTGATGGACGAGTTGGAGGGAATCTGGAAGGACCTTTATTTGGAAAGGCAAAGACTGATTAGGAATAGTCAACATGGCGTTGTGCATGGGAAATCATGTCTGACTAATGATTTGAGTTTTTTGAAGAAGTAACAAAGAGGATTGATGAGGGCAGAGCAGTGGGCATGATCTACATGGACTGCAGTAAGGCGTTCGACAAGGCTCTTAATGGTAGACTGGTTAGCAAGGTTTGATCACATGGAATACAGGGAGAACTAGACACTTGGATGCAGAACTGGCTGGAAGATATGGCAGAGGGTTGTTTTTCAGACTGGAGGCCTGTGACACAAGGATCGGTGTTGTGTCCACTTCACTAATATTAATGATTTAGATGCGGACATAGGAGGTATGGTTAGTAAATGTGCAGGTGACATCAAAATTGGAGGTGTAGCGGAAGAAGATTACCTCAGAGTACAACGGCACCTTGATCAGGTGGGCCACTGGGCCAAGGATTGGCAGATGACGTTTAATATAGATGAATGTGAGGTGTTGCCCCAGCCTATTCAGCCTCTCCCTATAGCTCAACCCTCCAACCCTGGCAACATCCTTGGAAATCTCTTCTGAACCCTTTCAAGTTTCACAACATCTTTCTGATAGGAAGCAGAGCAGGACTTATATACACTTAATCGAAAGGTCTTGCGGAGCATTGCTGAACAAAAGACCTTGGAGTGCAGGTTCATAGCTCCTTGAAAGTGTAGTTGCAGGTAGACAGGGTATGAAAGCTGAATTTGGTATGCTGTCCTTTATTAGTCAGAGCATGGAGACAGGAGTTGGGAGTCATATTAAATTAGATTAGATTAGATTACTTACAGTGTGGAAACAGGCCCTTCGGCCCAACAAGTCCACACCGCCCCGCCGAAGCGCAACCCACCCATACCCCTACATCGACCCCTTCACCTAACACTACGGGCAATTTAGCATGGCCAATTCACCTGACCTGCACATCTTTGGACTGTGGGAGGAAACCGGAGCACCCGGAGGAAACCCACGCAAACACGGGGAGAACGTGCAAACTCCACAGTCAGTTGCCTGAGGCGGGAATTGAACCCGGGTCTCTGGTGCTGTGAGGCAGCAGTGCTAACCACTGTGCCACCATGCCGCCAGTAATTGTGGCTGTACAGGACATTGGTTAGGCTACTGTTGAAATATTGCGCTCAATTCTGGTCTTTTTGCTATCTGAAAGATGTTGTGAGACTTGAAAGGGATCAGAAAAGATTTACAAGGATGTTGCCAGGGTTGGAGGGTTGAGCTATAGGGAGAGGCTGAATAGGCTGGGGTTACATTCCCTGGAACATCAGAAGTGGAAGAGTGATATTACAGAGATTTATAAAATCATGAGGGGCGTGGATAGGGTAAACAGACAAGGTCTTTTCCATGAGATGAGGGAGCACAAAACGAGAGGGCAAAGGTTTAAATTGAGAGTGGAAAGACTTAAAAAGGAACTAAGGAACAATGTTTAAATGCAGGGGGTGGTGCTTGCATGGAATGAGCTGCCAAAGGAAGTGGAGGAGGCTGGTACAATTACAAAATTTAAAAGGCAACTGGATGAGTAGATGAATAGAAACGGGTTAGAGGTACATGGGCCAAATGCTTGCAAATGAGAAGAGATATATATTTAGGATGTTTGGTGAGCATGGACGAGTTGGACCAAAAAGGTCTGTTTTCATAATGTACAGCTGTATGACTCTTACTACTACTCTTACTACCACATGCTTTAAATTTTGGAGTCATGAGTGACTGATGAATGCTTAAGTTGACTTGATGTGTGGAAATGGACAGAAAGAAACAAGGGGGCAAGCAAGAAACTAAAAAGTGTTCATCTTGATGCGCGAGGGTAGGGAAAATAGGGATCACTGTAATTACAGAGAACTTTGCTCATACCCTAAGTTTCAAATACACACACACACATCACCCCACCCTTTCACAGCCCATACAATCGATAACATACCTACAATTTCATTATAGTTATATAACAATTACCTGAGCACAACTGTTCAATCTTGGAGTAGGCCAACTGAAGGGAATCATTAATCCATGCCAACATCTCATGCCGACTTAGGTTCTCACTGGTTACAGATGTAGAATAAACATTCACCGCCATTTTCTTTTAATCCTGGAAAGCTGAAGAAGTTTTAAATTACCTACACAATTGTGACAAACTGCAATATCCAATCATACATTACATTTCTTTGTGAGTCAGCGTTGTAGACTGAAAAGATGAAAGTTGCCCTGCCGCACAGATCTTAAAAATTTGAACTCTACACATTAGTACATCTTCAAACATGTCATTTGAAAAAGGTTCTCCTCCTTAAAAGAAAACAAAAAATATAGTTTCTACAACTTCCATTGCTTACCATTTTAAGTCATAATCAGTCAAATATTTGCATTTTGATAAAATCTGAGCATATTTAACAGCCAGGATTATTAGAGAGAGAGAGAGAGAGAGAGAGAGAGAGAGAAAGAGAGAGAGAGGAAAGAGAGAGAGAGGAAAGAGAGAGAGAGGAAAGAGAGAGAGTGGAGAGAGAGAGAGTGGAGAGAGAGAGAGTGGAGAGAGAGAGTGGAGAGAGAGAGAGTGGAGAGAGAGAGAGTGGAGAGAGAGAGAGAGAGAGAGAGTGGAGAGAGAGAGAGAGAGAGAGTGTGTGTGTGGAGAGAGAGAGTGGAGAGAGAGAGAGAGAGAGTGGAGAGAGAGAGAGAGAGAGTGGAGAGAGAGAGAGAGAGTGGAGAGAGAGAGAGTGGAGAGAGAGAGAGTGGAGAGAGAGAGAGAGAGAGAGAGAGAGAGAGAGAGAGAGAGAGAGAGAGAGAGAGTGAGTGGAGAGAGAGAGGAAAGAGAGAGAGAGGAAAGAGAGAGAGAGGAAAGAGAGAGAGAGGAAAGAGAGAGAGTGGAGAGAGAGAGAGAGAGAGAGAGAGAGAGAGAGTGTGGAGAGAGAGAGAGTGTGGAGAGAGAGAGAGTGTGGAGAGAGAGAGAGTGTGGAGAGAGAGAGAGAGTGTGGAGAGAGAGAGAGTGTGGAGAGAGAGAGAGTGTGGAGAGAGAGAGTGGAGAGAGAGAGAGAGTGGAGAGAGAGAGAGAGTGGAGAGAGAGAGAGAGTGGAGAGAGAGAGAGAGTGGAGAGAGAGAGAGAGTGGAGAGAGAGAGAGAGAGAGTGAGAGAGAGTGGAGAGAGTGGAGAGAGAGAGAGAGAGTGGAGTGAGAGAGAGAGTGGAGTGAGAGAGAGAGTGGAGTGAGAGAGAGAGTGGAGTGAGAGAGAGAGTGGAGTGAGAGAGAGAGTGGAGTGAGAGAGAGAGTGGAGTGAGAGAGAGAGTGGAGTGAGAGAGAGAGTGGAGTGAGAGAGAGAGTGGAGTGAGAGAGAGAGTGGAGTGAGAGAGAGAGTGGAGTGAGAGAGAGAGTGGAGTGAGAGAGAAAAAAAAAATCAGCATTACTGGAAACATCAGCAAAGAAAAAGTTAACACTATGTATGACTGGACATGCGAGTTTAGTGGTACTAAACTGTTACCTGATTTACTATCAGGTCTTGATTATAAATTAAAAAATACAATTTCTATCAGAGGAACAGAAGAAAATGTTTCTAGTTGTATTCATAGGATGTCAGTCTTGTGTTCTTTCTTCCATAAAAGGACAAGTTCCAGTCCCCTGCTTTTTCCACATTGCCCTGTAAATGTATATATCCAATTTCTAATTGAATCTGTTTCCACTATCCTCAAAGGTAATGCAATCCACATTAGACCTTGATCTTTAGGGAAAATAAATTCTCATCACTCTCTGGTTCTTTTGAATTCTCTTAGCCAGGAACAGACCTTATTTTGCAGAGATCCCCCAACTTATTTGGATGCTCCTCGGTTTCTAGATTTTCACCTTTTAAATGTGCAAATTTTTTTGAAGTCAACAATGAATAACCTGCATTGAAATCCATCTTTCACGGTGATAATCTGACTGGGTATAAACGTATCTTGATTAGATTAGATTCCCTAGTGTAGAAACAGGCCCTTCGGCCCAACCAGACCGCACCGACCCTCCGAAGAGTAACCCACCCAGACCCATTTCCCTCTGACTAATGCACCTAACACTATGGACAATTTAGCATGGCTAATTCACCTGACCTGCACATCTTTGGACTGTGGGAAGAAACCCACGCAGACACAGGGAGAATGCGCAAACTCCACACACAGTCATCCAAGGCTGGAATTGAACCTTGGATCCTGGTGCTGTGAGGCTTCAGTGCTAACCACTGAGCCACTGCGCCATCCCAAATTGAGGATGCCCGTATGGGCCATCCTCAATTTGGGGCGGCATGGTGGCTACCTCACTAATTCTTCTGTCAAAGCCAAACATGTAAACACAACTGTCTTCTTAACATTCTCAGCTCCAAGAACACCACCAACTTCTTTATTCTCTCCAAAGTGTCTTCTGATCCCCGGCATGAATCTTGTAAGTTTGATCTGTACAGTACTCATACAGTACATATCTCAACCCAATTAGTCTCACCTGCCAGCAACCGGCCCATATCCCTCCAAACCCTTCCTATTCATATACCCATCCAAATGCCTCTTAAATGTTGCAATTGTACCAGCCTCCACCACTTCCTCTGGCAGCTCCTTCCATACACGTATCACCGCCTGAGTGAAAAGGTTGCCACTAAAGGTCTCTTTTATATCCTTCCCCTCTCACCCTAAACCTATGCCTTCTAGTTCTGGACTCCCTGACACCAGGGAAAAGACTTTGCCTATTTACCCTATCCATGCCCCTCCTAATTTTGTAAATCTCTATAATCTTGTCGGAACCCTTTCAAGTTTCACAACATCTTTCCGATAGGAAGGAGACCAGAAGTGAACGCAATATTTCAACAGCAGCCTAACCAATGTCATGTACAGCCGCAACATGACCTCCCAACTCCAGTACTCCATGCTCTGACCAATAAAGGAAGCTTACCAAACACCTTCTTCACTATCCTATCTACCTGTGACTCCACTTTCAAGGAGCTATGATCCTGCACTCCAAGGTCCCTTTGTTCAGCAACACTCCCTAGGACCTTACCATTAAGTGTACAAGTCCTGCTCAGATTTGCTTTCCCAAAATGCAGTACCGTGCATTTATCGGAATTAAACTCTACCTGCCACTTCTTAGCCCACTGGCCCATCTGGTCAAGATCCTATTGTGATCGGAGGTAACCCTCTTCACCTGTCATCTGCAAACTTACTAACTGTACCTCTTATGCTCGCATCTAAATCATTTATGTAAATGACAAAAAGTAGAGGACTCAGCACCGATCTTTGTGGCACTCCACTGGTCACAGGCCTCCAGTCTGAAAAACAACCCTCCACCACCACCCTCTGTCTTCTACCTTTGAGCCAGTTCTGTATCCAAATGGCTAGTTCTCCCTGTATTCCATGAGATCTAACCTCGCGAACCAGTCTCCCGGGAACCTTGTTGAACGCCTCACTGAAGTCCAGATAGATCACATCTACCGCTCTGCTCTCATCAATCCTCTTTGTTACTTCTTCAAAAATCTTAATCAAGTTTGAGAGACATGATTTCCCACACACAAAGCCAGGTTGACTATCTCTAATCAGTCCTGGTCTTTCCGAATACAAGTACATCCTGTCCCTCAGGATTCCCTCCAACAACTTGCCCACCACCGAGGTCAGGCTCACTGGTCTATAGTTCCCCGGCTTGTCCTTACCACCTTTCTTAAACAGTGGCACCACGTTAGCCAACCTCCAGTCTTCCGGTACCTCACTTGTGACTATCGATGATACAAATATCTCAGCAAGAGACCCAGCAATCACTTCTCTAGCTTCCCAGTGTTCGAGGGGACACCTGAACCTAGGGATTTATCCAACTTTACATATTTCAAGGCATCCAGCACTACCTCCTCTGTAATTGGCGACATCTTGCAAGATGTCACCATCGATTTCCCTACAGTCTATCTTCTATATCTTTTTTCACAGTAAATATTCATGCAAAATACTCATTTAGTATCTCCCCCATTTTCTGCGCCTCCACACAAAGGCCGCCTTGTGGATCTTTGATGGGCCCTATTCTCTCCCTAGTTACCCTTTTGTTCTTAAAGTATTTATAAAATCCGATTGGATTCTCCTTAATTCTATTTGCCAAAACTATCTCATGCCCCCTTTTGCCCTCTTAAGTATACTCCTATTTCCTTTATACTTTAAGGATTCACTCAATCTATCCTGTCTATACCTGACATTTGGTTTCTTCTTTTTCTTAACCAAACCCTCAATGTCTTTAGTCATCCAACATTCCCTATACCTCCCAGTCTTTCTTTTCGCCCTAACAGGAAAAACCTTTCTCTGGACTCTCGTTATCTCACTTCTGAAGGCTTCCCATTTTCCAGCCGTCCCTTTACTTATTCACTTCAAGGTTTTGCCACCCTATGAGATAATGGTAGTTAAAACTGGATACAATACTCTCACTGAGGTCTACTCAGTGATTTACTTTGGCATTACATAACATCTTTATCACACTTTATGCTTCAGGTTATAAAATCCAGTACACCAAATGCTTTTTGTAACAGGCTTATTTATAGACTATTTAGTGCAAATACACATGGTTTTGAATTGATGTTGGAAATTTCAACTACAATGCATTGCAATGATTTAAGATTTACCAGAATAATTCATACCACAATGCTGTGGCAACATGTTAACAAATGAGAGAGAGAGAGAGAGAGAGAGAGAGAGAGAGAGAGAGAGAGAGAGAGAGAGAGAGAGAGAGAGACCCACAAGATTGCCTGTGGACACAACTAAATGTTCGCCAATTTGTTAATAATATCAAGCAATAGAGCAGGTAACTACGTGACCTCATCAAAATATACTGTATGCTCAGATCAAGAATAAAGGCTTCAAAACAAGTAAGTCTATTGAATAAATGGAGATTAAACAGAAGTACATACTCTTTGGAATACCAATTACTTTATTCTGAAAAATAAATTCCTGAGGTCAACATTGAGCCTTGGGATAGAAGAAACCATGCTAATTTTTGAAGGACAAAATGTTGCACAATTAAGGATAACATCTCAATGGTTGAAATATTTAATAAAATCAACTTTGGAATTCATGGTTAATTTCCACATTGGAGCTCAGAACTCAAAAATGTAATTCTAAGATGAATCTATTTAGATTTGATACACAGTCAGTCTTTCTATAAAAGATGATTTCCAAATGTTTTGACTTTGTCATATGCATTTGTTTTTATCCTTTCATGGGGAAGAGGCATTGCTGGCTAATTGAGTACTTATTGACCATCCCCAATTGCTCAAGTGGAGCCAGAGGACATTTTGACAGTCAACCATATCGTTGTGGGTCAGACTACATAAAGATGACAGATTTTCCCTCCTTAAAAGAACATTAGTGAGCCAGATAGATTTTTAGGACAAATACTACTGCATTAGTTTTTTTATCCAGATTCATTAATTAAACTTAAATGCCACTATCTAAGCCTATCTAATGCCCTACGCCAAACTATCTTTAGTTGCTTCAACGACTTTCCTTGCATCATACGATCCGAAGTGGGGATGCTCGCCAATGATTGTACAATGTTCAGCACAATTTGTGACAACTCAGGTATTGAAGCAGACCATGTTCAAATGCAACAAGACTGGATAATATCCAAGCATGGGCTAAAAAGTGGCAAGTAACATTCAGACCACACAAATGTCAGTCAATGATTCATTGATGAACAACAATCTAAGCAGATTAGGTGGCATGGTGGCTCAGTGATTAGCACTGCTGCCTCACAGCACCAGGCACCTGGGTTTAATTCCAACCTCGGGCGACTGTCTGTGTGGATTCTGCACATTCTCCCAGTGTCTGCGTGGGTTTCCTCCGGGTGCTCCAGTTTTCTCCCACGGTCCAAAGATATGCAGGTTCAGTGGATAGCCATAATAAATTGCCCATAGTATTCAGGGATGTGTAGGTTAGGTGTATTAGTCAGGGGTAAATATAGGGTAGGGGTAATGAGTCTGAGTGGGTTACTCTTCGGAGGGTCGGTGTGAACTTGTTGGGCCAAAGGGCCAGTTTCCACACTGTCGGGATTCTATAAATTCTATGAAGAACCACCCTTTAACAATCAATCAATCAATCAGGTGATTCACTGAGTGTTATGCCATTATCAACATCCTGGAAGTCATTATGACTAGTAACTGAACTGGAATTGCCACATGAATAGAGTGGCTATAAAAGCAGGTCAGAGGCTAGGAATACTGCGGTGAGTAACTCTCATACTGACTCCCCAAAGCTTGTCCACCATCTACAAGTAAGGATGGTGATGGAATACTTCCCACTTGTCTGGATAATGGCAGCTCCAGTAAAACTCCAGAAGTTTGACATCATTGAGGACAAAGCAGCCTGCTTGATTGGCATCAGATGCACAAACATCCACTCCCTCCATCACATCAGTGTATACGATTTAAAAGATGTACTGTAGAAATTCAAAGATCCTTAGACAGCACCTTTCAAACCCATGACTCCTTCCATCTAGAACAACAAGGGAAGCAGACACCTGGGAACACCACCATCTGTAAGCTCCACTCCAAGCCACATACTATCCTGATTTGAAAATATATTGCCTTTCCTTCAGTGTTACTGAGTCAAAATTCTGGAATTCCCTCCCTAATGGAATTGAGTGTCCACCTACAAAACATGAACTGCAGTGTTTTAAGGCAACTCACTCCCACCTTCTGACAGACATCTAGGGACAGGCAATAAATGTTGGTCCAGCTAGTGACATCCATATCCCACAAGTGGATTTAAAAAAACTTGTCACAAAGTGTTTCAAATTTATCACCAGAGAATTAACCAGGGCCTCTAGATTACTAAACCACTGTGCTAATGCCTTGCCTCCCCTTCAAGTATGTGATGAGAACTCTTAGCTGCTACATAAGTTACTTCACAAATTATTCAGGGTGTTGATGGCAAGTCAGACAACATGTGGAAAGACAAAGAACGAACATTTCAGGTCAACAATCTTTTAGAAGTCTTACTTTAACAAGTTTGGGAGTAGGAATGTGATGTAGAAATTAAGTGCTTGCAAACTCCAAAGTATAAATACACACGGAAATAAATGAAAACCTCGCTCATTTTAGCAGAAAGGTTTAACTTCTGTAATTTTCATCAGATTTGCCCAAACCAGGCTGCACCAGCTTCTATGACCAGACCCAAAGGCAGAGGCAGGAATTAGGGCATCAGGCGACATGCACCAAGAACACCATCAGCATCAGATTAAGTGGCTGAAAGGAAGCAAAGAGATGGGGGTGAACAATCGTAAGTTTTTTTTGTGACCCCCCCCCCCTCACTTTTTAAAAAAAAAGGTGTCACAGACAGTTTTCGAATTCTTGGGACTGTTACAGAATCTGATGATTATTGCAAATGGGTACCACTCCATCCTTTACTTCTGTAGCAACTTGCTTCAAAATCTTAGGAGGGATCCCGTCAGGTCAGAAGCCTTGACACCCTTTGCACCATCAGTTTGCCTCGTAATTTATTTCTAATGATAGCAAGTGCATTTATTTCCTCCTTTGCCTTTAGGCCCTTGACTATTCTAGGAACTGCCCTGAATATAAAATGATTTTTTCCTCATGATTACTTTTACCAATTTGATATTCCATGAGACCAAGTTTGGTCATTCAGCCCATCCAGTCTGCTCCAAGGAGATTATGGCTAATCTGACAATCCTCAAGTCCACTTTTCTGCCTTTTCCCCATAACCCTTGATTCCATTTCTGACAGATAGGTATAGTCAAGGGTGAGATTGAAACCTAAATACACAGTCTCTACATCCCTCTGTGCTAAAGAATTCTACAGGTTCTCTACCATCTGGAAAAAAAAGATATTCCTCCTCATCCATCTTAAATGGGCAATAGCTTATTGTGCAATAATGACCTCTGGTTTTATACTCTCCCACTTAGAGGAAACCACCTTTTCCAGCATCTATCCTGCCAAGCACGCTCCTTTTCATGTTTCAATAAGTGTCCTCTCACTCTTCTAAACACCAATGAGTACAGAGGAACCTTGATTATCTGAATACCAATTATCCGAAAATCAGATTATCTGAAGGAGATCTCCTGGTCCCGACAGACATTTCATCAAAGGCATGTTTCCAACAGTCATCGTGTCTTTTGTTTACAGTGATTAAATAGGCACAGTCTCCAAATGACTGACTTCCCGCCCTCTCTCTCTCTCTCTCTCTCTCTCTCTCTCCCCACGTTGCCTGGAGTTGTAGAGGGGTGTACCCTAAACCCCCCCTCCCCAGATAATTTCTCCAACATGTCCTGTACAGGACAAAAGTGGAACCTGTCAAAAAGTTGTGTCTATGGCTGTGTGCACGTGCGTGCGTGCTATTTGGACACTCATCCCACAAAATCAGCAGCAGCAGTCTTGTTGTTGATTAGATTAGATTAGATTAGATTACTTACAGTGTGGAAACAGGCCCTTCGGCCCAACAAGTCCACACCGCCCCGCCGAAGCGCAACCCACCCATACCCCTACATCGACCCCTTACCTAACACTACGGGCAATTTAGCATGGCCAATTCACCTGATCTGCACATCTTTGGACTGTGGGAGGAAACCGGAGCACCCGGAGGAAACCCACGCAGACACGGGGAGAATGTGCAAACTCCACACAGTCAGTCGCCTGAGGCGGGAATTGAACCCGGGTCTCTGGCGCTGTGAGGCAGCAGTGCTAACCACTGTGCCACCGTGCCGACTGATGTCCAGTCCAGCTGCCCCAGAGAAGGGGCGGGGCAGTGTTGGACAGGGTTGGGTGCAGAGGGGGTGGTGTTGGACAAGTTGGGGGGGGGGCAAGGTTGGACAGGGCTGGGGTGCGGGGGGGTGGTGGTGTTGGACGGGGTTGAGGGCAGGGGCATGGTTGGATGGGGCAGTGGCAAGGTTGGATGGGGGAAGAGGGGGGTGTGTTCGACAGGATTGGGGGCAGGGGCTCACGCACTGTGTGCTGCTGCAGTCTCCTGAACGAGGAGCAGACTTTAAAAACTCCGAGCCCCAGAGGAAAGACATTTAATTGATTAACTGAATAATAGATTATCCGAATGAAATAGTGCCTGCCCATCTCATTCGGATAATCGAGGTTCCTCTATACAGGTCAAACCTATTTAATCTCTCAGGAGATGGTTCTTCCAGAACTGGGATCAGCTTAGTTAACCTTCTTTAGACTGCCTCCAATGTCTTTCCTTAAATAAAGGGATTCCAAAACTGTTTGGAGTATTCCAGCTGTGGTCTGATTAGCGCAGTCCTCACGATCTCCAAGTGACTAACGCCTCGTATAGTTTAGCAAAGCATCCCCATATTTATCAAATAAGCACAGACATAGGCACTTCTGGCAACATCTGTGGCAAGAGAAACACAGAGTTAATGTTTCAAGCCCTGTATGAATTATCTTCAGAATTATCTTTGTACTTCATTTCCTTTAGTATTAAAAGGTCAACATTCCATTTGCCTGCCCATTACCTAAACCTGTATAAAAGCTGTTATGTGATTTATGCACAAAGACTCCAAAATCCTTTCATGCTGTAGCTTCCTACAGTCTTTCTTCAGTTAAATACTATGCAGCTCCTCTATTCTTCAAGCCAAAGTGCAGAACTTTAATCGAAGATTAAAATCACCCATGAGTAACCTACTGTCATTTTCACATGCCTTAAATCCAGATTTATTCACTATCCTACAGAACAGCTACTGTTCAGGAATATACTATTCCCACAAATGTCATCTCCTTATTTCTTACCACTCATCTAGATTGTACATCATTCAATTCTAGATCATTTCTTGTACTTATTCTGTTTCATTTGCAGTCATCAACAAACAAGGCAAGGAAGCACTGCACTATGCTTTTACCATGTTTTATAGTTGGTAGCAAGAGGCAAGTTAGTCACTGAAGAATACTCAGCCTATGCTACTCTTGTAGTCAATTTTTAAAAAATTGAATCAAGGTTCTGGCAAATGGCAACTCAACATTGGTGGTGGTTGGGTGGAGGGAGGGTGGTCAGTATTGATAAGTTATGACAGTCAATATTATGTATATTAGTGCACTGGAATAAACTACATTTTGAACTCAAATCACATAGGATTTATTCCTAAAATTCAAAACTGTTGCCAGTATCACAAATCATCAGTGCACACACAGCTAACCTGCCCCTGATTAGTAGCGAAATTAAAGCCTATTCAACTGAATAGGAAATTTGAACTATGGAATTTAAACTATTCGAACAGATGCAACGAATTGACATCATACTCTGGGTCAATCTTTTATTCTAACCAGGTCATGAAAAAAGAAAACTTAACATAACATTCTCACTTATTTTCCTTGGGTCTCGTTGTAGATAGAGTACACAAAATTGTTTTAATCACAAAATCTACCACAATGTGACAGCTCTCATATACAGTCAAAGTCAGATGCCACTTACATTACGATATGTAGAACATTATTAGACAAAATAAAACTTGTAATACATTCCTCCAACGTGAATGAATTCAGCACAAATGAAGGACATTTTATAAAAGCACAAGGAAACTGGAAAGGCTGGAATGGAGAAAGCAAAGAGAAATGCAGATTCTGTGGAAACTACTTCCCACACCAAGGATAACTGAGAGCAAAATTTATTAAAGCCATCCTGACCACTCAGCTGTTAACAGTTGTCAGATAAACACTTTTCTATGGTAGTCATGTAGTTCTATAAATACTATGCTCCAGTAAAATTATTTTGTAATGTGCAAAGTGAACAAAGTCACATGGAAACCATCATTCCAATAATAGAAAGCCAAGCAAGACACCCATCAAGTAGAATCAGCCAACTTTGATCTAATGCAAATTTTTTATTTGGGAACATAAGAATGGTCATGCAGCCCAATAAATCCATTCTACTATTTAGATTATTGCTAATCTCTACGTCACCTCCATTTGCAAATCTTTGCTTTATATCCTTTGATAATCTTAATTACAACTAACTCAACATCCAGAGTATTTTGGGTGAGACACTTTCAGGTTCTCATGACTGAGAAATACTTTCTTATTTCAATTGTCAATAATATGGCTCTGATTTTTGAGATTTTGCCCAATTCTTCGAGAATCTTCCAAAGTACGTAGGAATACTGTGAAGAGAAATTAATAATTTGGCTCCTCAGGCCGGTACGGCAATTCCAGTAGATCACAAATGATCTTCTACCTCAATGACATTTTCTGCATTATATCCATATCCCTTGATATCTTCAATGTCAAGAAATCTATTAGTATGTCTTAAATATGCTCAATAGCTTAGCGAATTTCAAAAATTCACCATGTTGAAAGAAGAAATTTCTCATCTCAGTCCTAAATAATTTGGTCTTCGTTCTGAGACAGTTCCCTGGTTCTAAACTTGGAAGCCAGGGTAAAGATTCTTCCTGAATCTACTGTCAAGCTATACAAGAATTTTGCCACAATCAATAAGATCAGTTCTTATTTTTCTAAACTCTGGAGGCAATAACTTCTCCATGGTTACTTGAATAAAGTTATTTTAAACAGTTCAAAAATATCACCTATTAGGAAAATACAACCATATCTATGTAATATCATTTTTTGTAAATCTGCACTGTACAGCACATCAAATTCAAAAATCCTTCTTGACGTGATCAGAATTGAACAATTTCTAGACAAGTTCTGACTAAAAATCATCTAATAGAAATATGCTTCCTATCCCAAATGTTGAAATAGAAAAAAAAAAGTTTTAATCAAATTATTCAAGCTTTTGTGTGTATCAGCTGACTAGCTTTTTGTGATTTCTGTATTTCTCCACAGTTTTTAATTTCCTGTCATTAGGAAAACATTTTGATGCGACTTCCCTGGCTCTAAGTGGATGGCATTTGGCCCATATCTCTTTAAACCCTTCCTATTTACATACCCATCCAGATGCCTTTTAAATCCTGTACCAGCCTCCACCGCTTTCTCTGGCAGTTCACTCTATATAGTGAGGAATCTGGATTATCCGAAGGACATGGGCAAGGAGTATTTCGTTCGGTTAATCGAATTCCGGATAATTGAGGCTCCTCTCTACACACCACACTGAGAAAACGTTGTTCCTTAGGTCTCTTTTAAATCTTTCCCCTCTCACCTGAAACCTATAGCCTCTAGTCTCTGATTCCCCCATCCCAGGGAAAAGACCTTGCCTATTTACCTTATCTGAACTCATGATTTTAGAAACCTCTAAGCTTACCCCTCAGTCTTCATCTCTCCAGGGAAAATAGTCTCAGCCTATTCAGCCTTTTGGGACCACAAGCTCCCCAACCCTGGCAATATCCTTGTAAATATTTCCTGAACCCTTTCTAGTTTCACAACAACTTTCCACTAGGAAGGAGACCAGAATTGCATTCCAAAAGTGGTCTAACCAATGTCCGGTACAGCTGCAACATGACCCCCCAATTCCTATACTCAATGCACTGACCAATAAGGACAAGCATACCAAATGCCTCCTTCATTATTCTGCCTACCTGGGACTCCACTTCCAAGGAACAATGAATCTGCAACCCAAGATCTTTGCCCAGCAACATTTCCAAGGACCTTACCATTATGTGTACAACTTCAGCCCTTGGCATATAACTTTCCTAATTAAACTCTGATCCCATTAGACACAGACAAACAAATAGGCAAAACTGATTATTGGCACAGGTACAAAAGTATTATTAAATGGTGAGAAAATGTAGAAAACTTGGCGTTCTTCTGCACATGAAATACAGAAACTGAGCACACAGTTACAGCAGGTAATCAGGAAGGTGAATGGAATATTGGCTATTATTTCAAGAGGATTAGTGCAGGGAAGTCTTACTGCAACTATACAGGTCATTAATATATTTGGTCAAAAGTTGAGGCCCAGTAATCACTAGAGAATATCATTGGTCATATTCTATAAATCACTATAAATTTCTTATATTCTTATTTTGATTTCAACTTAACTAATCTTCAACCCATATCCCAAGGTAACCCTTCAAATTCACATGCTCACAATGCTAATAGTCTGCTATGTGGAACTTATCCGATACTTTTGGCAAGTCCACAAAGATAACATTGCAGGCACTAGTTTGTTCTCAAAAGAATCAGCTCGATTATTCACACATGACCTGCATATCTCAATTCCATATAAAAATGCTGGTCAGCTGATACTTGTTCAAATTTTCTTTACTCTGACTCTGCCGACAGATTCTAGCAACTTCTGTTACACCTGACAGGTCTGAAAATTCTTTCATTTGCTCCTGTCTTAAAATACTGGACAGCATCTACAATTACATCAATTCTTTCTTTCAAACTAATAGGGTGTGTATTCCCAGCTCGAGGTATTTAATCTACCTCAGGACTAAATATTTTCTCCATCATTCAAACCATTCCTTCCTCTCCTGAAACACTATATTCATTTAACCAAATCTGCAATTTCCATTTATCTACCATATTCTTACCTGCTTCTGTCTTAATTCCTTAATTTGTTTACAAAATTAATGTTAGTTTGCTATCCTTTACAAATGTACATTTATATGCATAGTCTTTATATCACTTAGTCTTTCCTGTAATCATTTTAGTTTGCCATGCTTCCATTTAAAATTGTGTAAGCCTTTCTTACCATCTTGTTTGTTGATAAAATTCTTAAGATACATGGAGTTTTAAAAGGGCATGCACAAGTTTTGTGTTTGACAAAATACTGCTTTAATTACTTCACACTATCTGAAGCATTATATACCAAGAGCTTGACCTGATTCAGTGAGCAATTCATTGCTCACCTCTTTAAAATCCTGGTTTATTTGTTCACTTAACCTTCCCTATTCAACCTCAATATCAAGTTCAAACAGTTCTAAAGAAAAGTCACTGGGCCCGAAATGTTAACTCTGCTCTTTCTCCATAAATGCTAGAGTTTTTTCAGCAATTTCTGTTTTTGTTTCTGAGTTACAGTATCCCAATTTCTTTGGTTCTTTTGACAAGTTCAATCATAATATTTGCAATAAATTCTTTCATATTAACCAATTTTGATTCATCATGTTATTAAGTCTAATATGATTTATTCCTGGACAGTTTTAACAGTGGTTATAGCACTGCTGCCTCACAGCGCCAGAGGCCCGGGTTCAAATTCCCGCTTCAGGCGACTGACTGTGTGGAGTTTGCACATTCTCCCCGTGTCTGCGTGGGTTTCCTCCGGATGCTCCGGTTTCCTCCCACAGTCCAAAAAACGTGCAGGTTAGGTGAATTGACCAAGCTAAATTGCCCGTAGTGTTAGGTGAAGGGGTAAATGTAGGTGAATGGATCTGGGTGGGTTGCGCTTCGGCGGGTCGGTGTGGACTTGTTGGGCCGAAGGGCTTGTTTCCACACTGTAACCAATCTAATCTAAACTGGCCAGAATGCATATCAGAAATCCATTGCTTTTACTTCTTCAGCAATTTTATTTCAAGTTGGTAAAAATTAAAATCTTCTGAATGTAGGTTTGTTGACTGAGCTGGAAGGTTCATTTTCAGACATTTAGTCACCATACTAGGTAACATCTTCAGTGAGCCTCCGAACGAAGCCTTCGCCCGGAGGCTCACTGAAGATGTTACCCAGTATGGTGACAAAATGGAGTGAGCAAAACTACATGGAGAACCTCAATGTGAGCTACAGATCTTCTCAAAACTCGCTAATTAAAATCTTCCACTATAACCATGTGCTTCCCAGTATATAATTCCATTTGACATTATCACTAGACACTTGCTTTTAGTTCACCCAACACCATTTCCAATGTCTGACTCCCTCTTATTGATGCTGATTTTTTCCACCACCGATTCTCTGACCAATATTGCTAATCCTTTCCTAATTTCGGACAGCCTGAAATATTTAAACCCCAATTACATAGTTTGTAGCCAGGTCACTGCAACGACCTGTATACTATAAAATGAATTTGAGCTTCAAATGTTACCGATTTGATTGCTTACAATCAGGTTCTTACACCAATAACTCTTCACATAGCTATCCCTTTCTGACATATAGGAATGAAAAGCGTCCTTCCCATATTTTAATTGCTCACTTTTGGTATATAACTTAGGTACAGTAGGAACAAAATCTCCAAACTAGAGGACTTCCAGATCATACACAATAATAAAAACAATAATTAGTGGTTGAGATATGACTAAAACAGTCATCATATTAGTATTTGCACCGCTGAGCTACTAAAACTGCTACAAAAGTAGTGTATAGTTTAGCAGCTATGCACTCAACCATTACTAAAAATCAGGTGAACTGGAAAAGTTTCAACAATATTTAGCACATTTTATGGTCTTTCATAGCTATTAAACAAAGTTAATACAAGAATCATTTTGACATGTTCAAGGATACAAGTTATTCACTTAAGTTCAGTATAAATATTCAAGGTAGGTCCAAATGACCTGTGCCACTATATGAAAGTTTCTAAAATAAATTACAGATCCTGGTTACCTGATTACATCAATATATCTCAAAGTAGTCCAAAGTACTCGATTCAACTAGCAACCTTCTCGGGCCTTTCACATTGATATGTCTCAGATTTTAATGTTAACCTTGCATATCTGAAGAGACATAATTCTGAGTTTTGGCAAATTTATTTGTAATACCATTAAAATGTAAACAGATTTATAACTAGAGAGGAAAGAGTAATCTATTGTTTGACTCTAAGGCCCAACCACACCAAAGGATCCTACATAGCAGAACCCATCATTTGCACACTACATGCCATAGACTGGCACAGATTTCTTGATCTTACAGTACTGTATTAACACTTACATCACACAGCTAACTTTAGAATTTACAAGTCTCTCAGGAAAGACTCCCAAATTAAAGAGACATGGAACCATTGAAAAGGAAGAGAAAAAAAGGCTTATAAATGGTTACATGTAGCACCTTATAAAGCTCTTCTTTTCACTTTGCAATAAACTCAAAAGAATAGTTAGGAAGTTTTGAGAAGATTTGTAGCTTAGGTTGAGGTCGGATGTAAGCTTGCTTGCTGAGCTGGAAGGTTTGTTTTCAGACGTTTCATCACCACACTAGGGATCATCAGTGAGCCTCCGGTGAAGGACTGGTGCTATGTCCCGCTTTCTATTTTTATGTTCTGGGTTCCTTGGGCTGGTGATGTAATTTCCTGTTCTTTTTCCTTGGAGGGTAGTAGATGGCATCCAAGAGTTTCAGTTGGAATGCCATGCTTCTAGGAATTCTCATACTTGTCCTAGGATGGATGTGTTGTCCAAGTCAAAGTTGTGTCCTTCCTCATCTGTACGTAAGGATACTAGTGATAGTGGGTCATGTCTTTTTGTGGCTAGTCATTCATCATGTATCCTGGTAGCTAGTTTTCTGCCTGTTTGTCCAACGTAGTGTTTGTTACAGTCCTTGCAAATTATTGCTTGTTGTCTGTAGAGGGTCTTTTACTGGATGTAGGTTCCTTCCAGCTCAGTGATCAACCTACATGCGGAACCTCAACCTAAGCTACAAATCTTCTCAAAACTCGCTAGAGTCGTTTACATTCATTAGCTGCTGTTTTAGTGTGTTGGTGGTTTTGTGGGCTACCATGATGCCAAGAGGTCTGAGAAGGCTGGCAGTCATTTCAGAGATGTCTTTGATGTAGGGGAAAGTGTTTCGGGTTTCTGTGCACGTTTTGTCTCCTTGTTTGGGTTTGTTGTTGAGAAATTGGCGTACTGTGTTCATTGGTTATCCATCAACAAACACATCGACTTGGACCCCATTTACCACCCTCTCAGAAAAAGAACAGGAAATGACACAGAAAATTACATCACCAACCCAAGGAAACCTAAACAAAGAAGTAGAAAGCGGGCTATACCACCAGTGCTTCATCGAAGGCTCACTGATGATGTTACCTAGTATGGTGACGAAATGTCTGAAAACAAACCTTCCAACTCAACAAGAAAAATTATTCAAAAGAATAGTATCTGCATTATCTGAGAACAAGGAAAACGATTGTAAGATTTAAAAACTATCACCTTTGAGAACTGGTAACTGAAATGATAACTAATGGAGGTCACCGCAGGCAAAAATGAACAACTGATCAATTTTGATTAATTTTGGATATTTTTTAAAAGTTAAAATTACACATTTAGTCATTGATAAATTCAGGATCAGAAATCTAAATAAAACTGGATTATTAACAAGATGCTGAGAGCATATGGAATAACAGATCACAATCATCACTCAAACATCACAAATAGACAACTCTGCACACTAGCTGCTACCGGGTCAGAATAGGGAATAGTTTCGTTTAAAGTGAATCTGATCCAGCCTTTTTTTAAAATTTGGAATTTTAAAGTAGTGTCCCTACCTTGGACTCTTGTGACATGGTGGTGGTGTCCCAGAAGACCAGCGTTCAGGTCTTACCTGTTCCACAGGTGTGTAACAACATCTCCAAAAAGTTGATTAGAAGAATATATACTATCTAAGCAACACAAGGAGGAACTAATTTCATCAAGCTTACATAACCTGAAGTGTGGTTACAACATCTAAATTTATTTAGCACTTTTAATGTAAGAAAATCATCCCAGGGATTGTTGGACTACAATCAGATAAACGCTGAGCCAAAATCAGTCTATAAGACCCAATACAAAGGCTGCAAATTGATCTACCAGAATGCTGTCTAGGTTGGCGAGTTTGAGCTCAGAGTAAAAATTGGATAGGTTAGGTTTTTCTGAATTTAAGCAAAGAAGGTTGAGGGGGCTCTTCAGGTGTAAAAGATTGAGGGGGTGTGGATAGTACAGAGTCCAATAATCAGAGACATAAATTAAGGAGAAAGATGGAAGTCAGATAGAGAGAATCGAGTGAAAATGTGTGGTGGAAGCCTGAAACTCTGCCTCAGTGTGGTGGAAGCCTGAAACTCTGCCTGAAAGGGAGGTAGAGTAAGAAATTCTCATAACATTTAAGCAATATTTAGATAGCTCTAGAGGCTGTGGCATTATATGAGTCTATGGCCAAATTCTTAATCTGTAAATTTTAATTTTTTGACTATCACAAAAAGAGAAGAGTGATGGGAAGACTTAATGAGAGATTCAAGGCATAGCCACCAAATTGAAATAAAGCAAGTCAGGGGAGCACAAGAGATAGGAATATGAATGACGTGAGTACTCACAGCTGTAAGATTGTAAGATATTTCAGAAACAGACCATGGATGATTGAATATAAGGAGAATTTAAAGTGAGACTGTAAATTAGTCAGCACTTCGGTAACAGATAGTGAGGCTTGGCACAAGCTCTACGTTAGATTTATGGCAATGATAACAGGAAAATATTAAAAATCACATTCCACTAGGTTATAGTCCCAACAGGTTTATTTGGAAGCACTAGCTTTCAGAGCGCTGCGCCTTCCTGATGAAGCAGCAGCGCTTTGAAAGCTAGTGCTTCCAAATAAACCTGTTGGACTATAACCTGGTGGAATGTGATTTTTAACTTTGTCCACCCCAGTCCAAAACTGGCTCCTCCACATCATGAAAAGAAAATGGATAACGGTGATATTTCCCTGTAACATTTCAAGTTGAAACAATTTAGCAGCACAACTCAGTTTATTAAATTTTCCTTTTAGTTTCAAAAATAAGATTCCAAAATTATTACTATATGAGAAAAGTATTGTAAAATTGCTCACAGTAGCAAGTTTCATCTCAATATTAAATACCAACGAAGAGTAGTTACCATTTCGCAAACAATAGATGTCATATAAACCAATTGAGACCAGATAATCACAATTTGAAACATTTCCTTAAAAAAAAGTGTGCTACATGGAAATAGATTAGTCAGAGCCATAACAACTCATGTAAACCAGTCATAGACCAAAGTTATATTTCAAGTAACATACAAGTTTTGCAGAATAGTTTCTGGCAGGTATAGCACAGCGGCATTGCTGCCTCACAGCACCAGGGACCCAGATTTGATTCCACCCTGAGATGACTGTGTTGAGTTTACATGTTCTCCCCTTCTGCATGAGTTAGGTGCATTGGCCATGCTAAATTGCTCATAATGACTAGGAATGAGCAGGTTAGGTGGAATAGTCATGGGATGTGCAGGATTACATGGAATAATGTTTGGGGGTGGGGGGGGGAGGTGTGTGTGTGTGTGTGTGTGTGTGTGTGTGTGAGTGAGAGCGAGTGCGTGCAAGGGAGCGAGTGCCTGTGAGAGAGCAAGAGAGATGGGCTGAATGCTCTTTGGAGGCTTTGGGGAGACTCAGATGTACAGCATGGAAACAGACCTTTTGGTCCAACTCATCCATGCCGACTAGATGCCCTAATCTAATATAGTCCCATTCGCCAGCACTTGGCCCATATCCCTTGAAACCCTTCCTATTCACATACAACATTTGAAAGGCATCTGGATGGGTAACTGTACAGCTTCCTCTGGTAGCACAGTCCATAAACACACCACCATCTGCATGAAAAACGTACTCCTGAGGTCCCTTTTAAATCTTTCCCCACTCACCTTAAACCTATGCCCTTGAGTTCTGGACTCGCCCAACCAGGGGGAAGACTTTGTATATTTACCCTATCCATGCCAGTTATGATTTTATAAAACCTCTATAAAAAGGTCACCCCTCAACCTCCAAAGCTCCAGGAAAAATAGCCCCAATCTATTCAGCCTCTCCCCATAACTCAAACTCTCCAAACCTGGCGACATCCTTGTAAACCTTTTCTGAACCCTTTCAGGTTTCACAACATCCTTCTGAAAGCAGGGAGAACAGAACTGCATACAATATTCCAAAAATGGCCTGACCAATCTCCTGTACAGCTTGAACATGACCTCCCAACTCCAGTACTCAATGCTCTGACCAATGAAGGAAAGCATTGCAAGCTATCCTATCTGAGGCTCCACTTTCAAGGAATATGAATCTACATTCCAAGGTCTCTTTGCTCAGCTACAATCCGCAGAACCTTACCACTAAGTGTACAAGTCCTGCTCTGATTTGCATTTCCAAAAGGCAGGACCTTACAGTTATCTACGTTAAATTCCATCTGCCACGCCTTGGTCCATTGACCATCTGACCAAGATCCCATTGTACTCATGATCTTCTTCATTGTACACACCTCCAATTTTGGTGTCATCTGCAAACTTACTATGTTGACATCCAAATCATTTATATAAATGACGAAAAGCAGTGGACCCAGCACTGATCCTTGTGGCACACCACTAATCACATGCCTCCAGTCTGAAAATCAACCCTCCACCACCACTTTGTGTTCTACATTCAAGCCAGTTCTGTATCCCAATGGCTTGCTCTCCCTGTATTCCATGAGATCTAACCCATGCTAACCAGCCTACCATGAGGAAACTTGTCGAAAGCCTAATTGAAGTCAAGATAGATCACATCCTCATCAACAGCGAGTTTTGAGAAGATTTGTAGCTCAGGTTGAGATTTTGGATGTAGGCTTGCTCACTGAGCTGAAAGGTTCATTTCCAGACGTTTCGTTACCTTACTAGGTAACATCTTCAGCGGACCTCACGCGAAGCAATGCTGAAAATTCCTGCTTTCTATCTTTGGGTTGGTGATGTCATTTCCTGTGGTGGATTCACTTCCTATTCCTTTTCTCAGGGGGTGGTAGATGGGGGTCTAACTCGACGTGTTTGTTGATAGACTTCCGGTTGGAATACCATGCTTCTACGAATTCTTGTGCGTATCTTTGTTTGGCTTGTCCTCATATGCGGATGAGGAGGGACACCACTTCAACTGGGACAATACATCCATCCTAGGACAAGCCAAGCAAAGACATGCACGAGAAAAGACACGCATGAGAGGGGAAAGATATAAAAAGAGAGCCAAGGGGCAACTTTTTCACGCAGAGGGTGATACGTGTACGAAATGAGCTGCCAGAGTAAGTGGTGGAAGCTCGTACAATTACAACATTTAAGAGGCATTTGGATGGGTACATGAATAGGAAGGGTTTGGAGGGATATGGACCGGGTGCTGGCAGGTGGGACTAGATTGGTTTGGGATAACTGGTCAAGATGGACAGGTTAGATCGAAGGGTCTGTTTTCATGCTGTATATCTCTATGACTCTAAATGCCAACAATAGAAAAAAAATGCTACTTGGGCTATCCATTCACTGTTTTTCACTAGCTAGTTGGACCTCACACTCATATTAGATTGCGTGTTGGATTAGCCATTTAAAGGCAGTAAGGAAGTGAAGATGGGTAATTTAGTGCTATCTACATACACACGAATACAGTACTAACACAATGAAGAAGATCCAACACAGATCCTTTAGGGACTCCAAAGACAATACTGGGTAAATAACTCATTGCTAGAGATGTTCTGACCTTAACTGGATTAATAACAATGAAACCGAGCAAGAATATCTCCACTACAATAAGCAATGGAGAAAGTAGTTTGAAGAAGGATAATGTCTAATTGAGTCAGTTGCAGGGAATTTGAAGGAATAATACTCCATTAGAAACATACTGCCTTAAAAGAGGTCATTTATGACATGCCCTTCTCTTTTCTCCCTATCGTTCTACAAATACCTTCCATTCAATCTGCTTTGAAAACTGCAACTAAATCTGTTCTTAACATTCTTTCAGGTAGCACACTGCAAATTGTAGTAATTCACTACATAAATTAAATTTTTAACCGTGTAAAATTGGGCATAAGAATAGAATGTTGTTGACAGCCATTAGGTTTATTGTGTTGTATTTTCCAAACTAGTCTAAAATAGAGGTGTAATACTACCATCATTTAGTGCTGGATACAGTATAGCTCAAATGTGATCTGTATGAAAAAAGTAGTCAACTAGATGGCAATCATGTGAGTTTTCACAATAAAATTGAAGATAGGCAGATTCAAGAACAGAAATATTTAGGTGTTCTCTAAAATAAGAGATTGCCTAAACACAGTTAAGCAGCATTGAGTCTCAACTAATTAAATGTTATCCTGTTAGTATGATTTGAACTCAACGACACCTGGCAATGCAACAGATTCAAACGATACTTAAAATTTATTCCTCAAAGCAGTTTTGCATTTTATTTAATTAATTCATTCTAAGAATGAGGATGCCAACGACTAGGTCAGTATTTATTGCGCATCCCGGGGGTACAGTTTAGAGTCAATCATATTGCTGTGGTTCTCAAGTCACTGTAAGGATGGCAGTTTCCTTCCCCAAAGGGCATTAGTGAACCAGATAGGTTTTTTCCAACACTAGACAATGGTTTTATAATTACCATTAGATTCGTAATTCCAGGCTTTTTAAATTAAACTCAAACTCCACAACCTGCAATGGTGGGATTAGAACCTGGTTCCCAGAACATTTTCTGGATTAATGGTCCAGCGATAAGGCCACTAGGCCATCACCTCCCGTTTTATGAAAATTTATCCTGAAAGTAAATATATTCTATAAATTGGTCTTCAATTAAATGGCAGTATTAACATTTTTAAAATTCCCAAAATGCATCAGGTAATGCAAGTTACCTTCAAGTTGAAGTAATATGATCAAATACAAATCAAATGTTAACTAAAGTCAGAATCAAAAGTCTGCAGCCAATAAAACCAGCCCACTGACTCAGCACTAGTCAAAAACAGGCATGTAACTATTCTAATTCCATTTTGTATACTTTGGAACTGCAACTACATATCTAAATACTTTTGAAATGTTCGGGTTTCCGCCCCATCAACATTACAAGCAGTGTTCCAAATTCCCACTACCCTCTGGGTGAAAATATCTGTCCTCACATCCACTATGCTCCTTAGCATTGATCCTTCCAAGACGAGAAAAGTTCCTGTCTACTAATTCTATGTCACTCAATTTTTACATGTCAATCATGTCATTTTTCACCACTCCCACATCCCTGTCAACTCTGCTCTGAAAACACTCCAGCCCAAACAACATTCTAGTAAATCTCTCTGCACCCGCTTTAGTGCATGCCTCCTATAAAGTGGATTCCAGAATTGAGACAGTTTAATACCTACATGATGTAAAAATGTATTGGTATTCACAATATTAATACAGTCAAAGTCGCAACTATTATTAGACGTGAAATAAAAAACCGTAGATAACCATTCGCCCATTTAATACATACACCCTGCAGTTTCTCATAGATGCAAACGCTGGTTGTTTTGTTCTTCAAAACTGATGCCACAAAAGTAAATGCAATGCTCTTCTCAGTACTAGAAATACATTTTGTTTCACCGTGTCTGGTGCTGAATTTCCAAATCTGTATTTCGAATAGGACAGAAATTGGAATCCAGCCTCCAACCTCAGGTTGCAAGAAAGGCCACTTGCAGACAATGAGAGGAGAGCACATTATTTTATTTGTTCCGCAGGAGTTAAACAAAACAAAAACAAACAAACAGTCACAATATTTTTATTTTAAAACTGTCGTTTATGAAGAATCAAGACATCCCCAGCAAAAAATTGAGGCCACCGCCATGTTAGCCATGTGCATCATGACTGCTCTCTTACATTGGGAGTTCCTTCCCCCTGCGAGGTGGCAGAGACGTGAGCGGACAGGGGACCGGGGGGGGGGGGGGGGGGAAATCAGACAAGGATTGACGTTCCCGGCAGCCAATAGGGCCCGCCGTACCGCCGGCCAAGACAGTGGCTGCCAGCCAATGGGGTGGTGCCTGAGGCGCAGGCGGGGCGGGGAAGGGCACGGCGGGGACAGTATTGAGCAAACGGAACCATCCGTCTGTAAAGTACCAGCGCCCTACTTGACAGATAACCACACATACACACACACGAAACAAAAAGGAAGCGGAGAAAAAAGTACCAAATAAAACTGGGACTCGGCATCGTTCACAGTAAATTAAACAATTAAAATGAAATACAAATGTAGCACCTGGGTGTGGGGGAAGGGAGGTACTTGAAGCCTTCTTATAACATGAGCACCATCTTAAAACCTAAAGCAATTAAAAAAGCTCCAACGTGAATAAAATCTCAGAATGAGAAATCGCATTTACTAAATAAATTAGTTTTCAAGAGTTATCAAAATGATCCGGCGAATTCTGTTCCTATGTGAGAGGCAAAAACAGGTTAAAAGACAAAAGAAAGGGCCCGACAGTTTCATTTACTGCCAAGATCAACGAATACGCCAATGCAGGACAAACCCAACCCATAAAAAAGAACCCCATTTCAGTCCATCGCCAATGTACTCGGCCGTCAAAGTAGGCGGATCGCTCTCACCCAGCTTCGTTCCAACATTTTAAACAAAATGTTTGCAAGGAAACTCGTAAGCGGCGAGGCAATAATAACTGGAGTGCAGGGGGATTTTTCACTCACCGGCCGCGCCTCAAGATCGCTGTCTGTCTGTCCGTCCTCCTTCGCTGTCTTCCTTTTTTCTCACCGACCGGATCCGACGCTCGGACTCCCCTGCGAACGTGAAAGCCGCTAATTCAAACCCGTCCAGCGCGTAGCGGCTGACCGCTCGACGCACGCGACATCACGTGCGCTGGCCACTACGTCACGCGCACCCGCAGCGACGTCGGACGTCAACCGTCCGTTTCCCCGGCGGTCACTCCCATGTCATGGTAGCGTCTGTCAGGTGAGGAATGTTAATTTTAAGAGAAGCAGTCGGGGAAATACTAACTGCGCCACCAGCTTTTCCTCAGGGGTCGTGAATCTGTGGAATTCAACACTCCACGGTGCGGTTGGGTAAATTTGTAGGAGCTAATCACTGCAGCTGCTGGAATCGGAATTGAAAATAAGAAAAAAATTGTAACCCGTCGAAGGGTTATGAGGAGCTAGTTCTGGATGAGTAGATTTTGCATATGTGGGTACTTTTCAGGTGGCAAGGTGTTACAAATGGAGGCCCAAATGATTCAGTGCTGATGCCTCAATTATTTATAATCTATATCAATGACTTCGACGAAAAGACTAGGTCCCTACGTTATGGAAACGTGCCATTCAGCCCATCAAGTCAATCCCACTCCGTCTAAAGCATCACACCCAGATCTAGCCCCGCCCTACACCTATCCCTGGGACCCAATCCACCAAACCTACCCATCTTTGGAGATGGTAAGGACTACAGATGCTGGAAGTTAAAGTCGATAAAATGTGGAGCCGGAAGAGCACAGCAGGTCAGACAGCAGCGGAGGAGCAGGAAAGTTGATGTTTCTGGTCAGTACCATATATCTTTGGATTGTGGGAGGAAACACACACAGACACAAGGAGAATGTGCAAAATCCACACAGTCACCTAATAGTGGAATCAAACCTAGGTCTCTGGTGCTATGAGGCAGCGGTGCTAACCACTGAGTTACTCTGCATGGTTGCTAAATTTATTAATGATAGAAAGATACATAGGCAAGTTTGCATGTTTTCCTGGTGTCTGCATGTGTTTACACCTGGTGCTCCAGTTTGCTCTCTCAAAAAATTTGGAAGTTAAGTGGATTGGCCATGTGAAATTACCCATATAATGTCCAGGGATGTTTGGGTTATGTGTGTTAGCCATGGGAAATGCAGGGTTATAGGGTAGGGAGGGTGAGAAAAATGTTCAGAGGGTTGATGTGGACTCATTTGACCGAATGATCTGTTTCCATACTGTTCGGATTCTGAGGATGTAATAAGATATGAATAGACTGTAAATCTGCTAAGAGCTATATATTGATTAAGTGTGTCACATATGTCTGGCACATTGAATATAGTGTGGGAAAGTCTGAACTTTGTTTTTCTATTCTTTCTGTCAAAGTGGACATTATAGCATTCATACAGCAAGATAGCATGGAACTCTGAGGTTTGAAGGAATCTGGTTATCCCTATACATGAAGCACAAAAGTTTAGGATGCAGGAACAAAAAATGATTATAAAAGCAAATGGAACATTGATATTTAATGCAGGGAGAATGGAATATAGAGAAATGTTTTGCTGTGCTTATACAGAGCATTTGTGAGACTGCTTCTGGAGTGTTGTTACATTTTTGGTCTCCTTATTTATGAAAGGACATAATTTCATTAGAAGCAGTTCAGAGAAGGTTTGTGTGACTGATTCCTGGGATTACTGGACTATTCTGTGAAGAAAGATTGGACAGGTTGGCTTATTTCCATTGTTGATAAGAATTAGAGGTGATTTTATTGAAACATAGATCCTGAGGGAATGTGGCAAGGGAAGATGTTGAAAGACTGATTGTCCTTGTCAGAGAAACTTATGAAAGGTGATTGGAATTTTGACAAAGAATCAAAGGGTATTGGGGGTGGCTGGAAAAATGCAATTGATGCCAAACTGTCCAATAATGATCGTACCAAAAGGTGAAGCATTTCTGACAGTCTGAAATGCATTATCATGCTTCTAATTGGTATGTTCTTGGGTTTTCTTCACCTTCTCCAATAATTTCAGGTGCCACAATCCAGCAAACAAGTTACATCGACAATATTTAAATAACTCCTCAGAAAATGTTAATCGTTTGTCTTAGTCAAAGTTAAAAATGAATTTGTTAGCCATTTTGGCATTATACTGTAACTGTTTCAAAACTTGAAGAAAACTGACTTGCAGCAGGTACAGCACTATTTCTGTGTCAAGTCACAAGAATCAATTTACTGTGCACATTTCAGACAGATGCAGCTAAACAACCCAAAAGATTTGATTTGCTGGAATTACACTTTCTACTTATACAGGACATTATTGAATGCCTACCTTCCCTCAGTCAAAAGATCAGAACTGTGATGTTTGCTGACGATTGCAAAATGTTAGCATCACTTGTAACTCCTTTGATATTGAAGCAGTCCTTGTCCCAATGTTTGGGTTGTAGCAGGTAATTTTTGTACCCTATAAATGTCAGGTAATGACCATTTCCAACAAGACAGAATTAACCATTGTTCTTAATATTCAATGACATCTCCATTGCTAATCCCTACTCTGAATGTTGAGCTGATGTGTGACGTGTTTGTGCCTTTGTACCATGACTAATGTCAAGAAAATTTATGCTGCACTGATGTTTCAGATTCATTGACCAGAATCTGAACACTACCAGCCATATAAATAGGAGAAAGTGAGGACTGGAGATCAGAGCTAAAAATGTGTTGCTGGAAAAGCACAGCAGGTCAGGCAGCATCCAAGGAGCAGTAGAATCGACATTTTGGGCATGAGCCCTTCTTCAGGAATGAGGAAAGTGTGCCAAGCAGGCTAAGATAAAAGGTAGGGAGGAGGGACTCGGGAGAGGGGCGTTGCAAATGTGATAGATGGAAGGAGGTTAAGGTGAGGGTGATAGGCAGGAGTGGGGTGGAGGCGGAGAGGTCAGGAAGAAGATTGCAGGTTGGGAAGGTGGTGCTGAGTTCGAGGGTTGGGACTGAGACAAGGTGGGGGGAGGGGGAAATGAGGAAACTGGAGAAATATAAATACTGTGGCAATAAGAACACGTTAAAGATTATAAGACCTGCAGTAAGTCATAGATGTACAGCACAGAAACAGACCCTTTGGTCCAACTCATCTATGCCAACCAGATATCCTAAATTAATCTAGTCCTATTTGCCAGCACTTAGCCCATATCCCTCTGAACCCTTCTTATTAATATACTCATTAAATGTTGTAATTGTACAAGCCTCCACTACTTCCTCTGGCAGCTCATTCCAAACACACTCTGCATGGAAAAGTTGCCCCTTAGGTCCCTTTTAAATCTTCCCCCTCCCTTTTAAATCTTTCCCCTCTCACCTTAAACCTATGCCCTCTAGTTCTGGACCCACCCCCACCCCCACCCCCACCCCCACCCCCGGGAAATTACCTTGTCTATTTATCCTATCCACAACCCCTCATGATTTTACAAAACCTCTATAAGGTCACCCCTCAGCCTCTGCTCCAGCGTATTCAGCCTCTCCCTTTTATCTTAAACTCTCCAACTCTAGCAATGTCCTTGTAAATCTTTTCTGAACCCTGCACCACCTACAAGTTTCCTCCCAGGCACTCACTATCCTGACATAAAACCATTCCTCTGTATCAAAATCCTGAAACTCCCTTCTTAGAAGCATTGTGGGCCTATCTGCAAGGCAATAAATGCTTGCCCAATCAGGGATGACCACATCCCATGAATGAAAAAGAAAGGCTCTGCGTGAAGACAGATTATTTGAAAATAAATGAATTCCATTCCTTGACTGTTTAGTTGATGTATCACGTGTTTGTCCCTTTTTTCTTGACATTAGTCATGGTACATTTATACCACACTGAGTTTTGTCATCTCTTTCGCTTCCATCTAAGTTATGTGTCAGGTGGCTGCATGAGGACAAGGGTTATCCTCATGTCACCTAAGCAAGTGGCAGGAACAAATACTGAAGGTTGCCAGAATGAAAGCTACATCTCAAGGTGAAAGGCCTGTTTCCACACAGTAGGTAAGTAAAGTAATCTAATCAATGTTAGGTTCTTTTCCAGAGTTTTCGCACACAAGGTGCAAATTGCACATACCAACTTCTGCAAACAGTTAAAGTTTATTAAATCTTGTACAAGTAAGGTAACCCCCTTTGATCCTCTTCGCAAGCATGCAAAGTTGAGTCAAAGTGAGGCAATGAACAAAGAAAACACATCCCCCTTTGTACAGGTCAGTTAGCCATGCTTACAGATACTGACCTCTCCCCCACAGTCACATGCCACTTAAGACAACCCCCAGTTACTCAGACACGTTACCCCAGGTACAGTGGTAGGATGGGATCATCCTCTGAGATAATGCAAATGCCAATGTCCTAATTATGGGAAATTGTTATGCAGATGATTTTCTGACTCAGTGATTCCCCCAAGACAGTGCAAGTGTAAGGTGTCGGAGCTTTGGGGGATGGCTCAAAAGCATTTCTGAATGGAAGAGATTGAATGATAGTTTAATTTGATAATAGTAAGAGAGTAGTAGCAAATGATGGTCTAATTGGGTTGTGGGTGATTCACATTCTTGCATGAACGTCGTCCCCACCTACTTCCAGAATGTTCACTCGGTGCAGTTTAACTCTTTAATATTATATCAATGTCCAGAGAGGTATTCCAATTTAATCATTTAACCTTGAATCAAGAGCACTTAAAGAGCAACTTATTATCCAGAGATTCCAAAACTACAAGTCAGGACCGCTACTGGGGTTGCAGAAATTCATTTGCTGGAGCAAATGTCCCCCTCCTCTGAAGCAGCATTAATGTCTGTGGAGAGACACTGCCCAGTCTGAAAATTCTAATGAGACTGCCCTGAACCCTTTGGATTGGTACACCCAAACAGCAAGGGTTAGATGGTGAGCCCAAAATGTCTTTTAACATTAGAATCTGTTTTTAGCAGTGCAGGTTGCTTCTGTACTAGTGTGCCAGTAGTTACTCTTGACTGATGAGGGGATAAAGTGGAAGATCACAGCTGAACCAGGATGCTGCGTGCTGGCTTCAAACTTTACTGTTTTTCTGTTCCTGTCCGTCTGATGTACAGGTTCCTTATCCCTGAATAGCAACACTGATTCACCAGACACCAATGAGACAAAAGAGGGTGGAAAAGAAATGGAGATACTGAGTGAGTGAGAGAGAGTTGGGAAGAAGAGTTGGCTGACTGAGTGCTTGAATGGTGGTTGGGAAAAGGGAGTACCAAGTGAATGAGGGTTGGGAAGAGGAGTTTTCCTGTTTCAATTCATGGGACATTAGCAATTGCTTATCCTTAGTTGCCCTTGAGAAGGTCGTAATGAATTGACTTCTTCAATGGTTGCAGTTCTTTTGGTAGACACACAAAACTGTTTGGGAGGGAGATCCCTGATTATTGCCCACCCACAGTGAAGTTGGCATACTGTTTTGTATTGAAAACATAGCTTTTGGGATTATCTAATTTAATTCCTGAAATTAATATTATTGAACAAAAGTTCAGGGAGGATCTGGAAAAAAAATCATGTCTTGAAAGACAGACATTTTATTCTAAATCCCTCCCAAGAGGAAATATCCTTCCAAAATTCGAACCAGACCCCTAAAGATCTTATATTTCAATTAGATCACATCTCACTTTTCTACAGTATTTTCCATTCAACCTGTTCGGATATGTTAAAACACGTCTCTGGGGTAGGTGAGACTTGAACCTGGACCTTCTGGTTTAACACCACTGTGCCACAAGAGCTCCCTCAGTTTTCTAAACTTTAATCATATGATCAATCAATCTACCTTTCTTCATTAAATAAGCCGATCATCCTAAGAATAAGTCACAGAGTATGTTTAGGCATCAGTTTGCCTTTTCGAATCTTAATAACCATCTCAAACAACTTATTAAAAGCAGACATAACAAAGGGAGGAAAATTATTTATTGTAAACAAACAAGCAGTGCTACAATTTGTACCTCAACCTCACATACAGGGGATACAGTTAAATCCTCTTTACCATATATTAAAGTGATAGGTATGCATGCCAAAACAAAATTTTTATACTGTCACATTTTCACAGTGGAAACACTTTGTATATGTTTAAAACAAAAACCATTAAGATTTTTACATAAAGTAATCATAATTTTGAAGTGTTGTCATGTGGGTCATCACTACAATGTTTTTTATAGGAAAGCTTACTTTGAAACAAACCATGAAACAGAAATGATTCCATGTACAGTAGCTGCACCATATTATATACTTTATATGTTGTAAACAGTGTTGACTTTAAATCAACCAAGTATGGAGAGATGAGTTCAAGTACAGTAAAATTAGTTCCACTGATATTTTTGTGTAGTTCATGGCTTAAAATGCACATGTTAATGTCAGCATAGGAGTTGCCAAAAAAGGGAGTCTTAGTTTTTTTAAATATTGATGAAAAATATGGTGGACTGATGTAAAATATACAGTCACACTATTTCTACTGTCATGTTTTACCATTTAAAAATTATTTTTGTATATGCTAATTAGAATCACTTAAAAATGAAATGCTTAATGAAATGAAATGTTCAAGTGTTTGTTGCAATGCAATAGTGCTTCTGGATTCCATAAAGAGAGAACTCAAAATAGTATTCAGAATTGATCAGTAAGTTAGTGATGGTTCTTCACAGCTAATGCTTTGTGTTTAATTTTGCCTAACCTGATTATTAACTTTATGATTGATGTTGTTGATTCCAATAAAGACTTGAAATTTGGTCTTCTGAATGACCTTGCTGAGAGAATGATAAAATGTCCAGTTAAATGCTGTTAGAAAATAAACATTGCTTGTCTTACAGGCCATTAGTGCAAGTTTCATTTAGCATTCTATTAATATGAGATGTTTTCTGTGCATTTTGGATATAATTTTAAGATGTAATTTGCAGATTATAAATACCATTCGTGGCCTTTAACTCAGTGGAACAGGGTAGTCAAAATTACCATGAAATTAACAGAGAAGATTGATTACCACCACCTCAGCAATTCCTTGAACATTATTATTAATACTTTTTAAGTGGAATTTAAAAGGGCAAGTAATGACCCTTACCAAAAATGCAATTTTAAAAAATATAAAATATTCAATCTAAAATGAATTCCACTAAAAAGAAGTCCTTTAATTTAAATAAGCATATTATCCTCATTGAGTTAGGATATTGTTGTTTAAAGTTAACCTAAATGGTCAGAGAACTATTTTCCTTCACAGCTAATCCAAATGCTGTTCTTACTCATTATATATGTATATTTCCAAAACATGTTAATAACAGGAACTTTGGCTGACTTTCTTCTAGGTAATCCTAGAATCTTGGGCCTAACTATAACTTTTCAGCAACTATAAACTAACTCAATACTGTTATTTGAATACAGTTCAAGCTAAGCAATGACCTGATTTGTAGTTATCTTTGCCTTTGACTGTCACCATAAATTAGCTGTTCTTAGCTCCGTTTTGTTTTCGTTGCTGCAAAGGTTTGTTAATGGGAGGAAGGAAAACCTCAATAGATGGTGTTCAAGATAGAAATGTCTGTATGTACCTTTTACGAACTAATGTAATTTTATTCCAGAAAAACAATAATTTTGTGATTGTTCTAAATGGTTAATTTTTTCCTTGCTAATTGTCTCCCTGTCTTATATTTATTAATAGTTCCTTTCTGAGGTATGATTCCATCGTACCTTGTCAAAGTGAGGCTCAACAATGAATACTGGCAGGCTAAATTTGCCATGCATAGAGGTGAGGGCCTGATCCTGCCCTCCTTCAACCAGCACAAACATGCACGAGTCACTGTATTGCAGTCAGGAAAACTAATTCAATACGAAGGATGTAATTTGGGACCTGTAAGTCTGCATGGCTAAGTTTCTCCCAGGATAAATTCAGTGAAATTTTCAAGGATCTATAGAGTTCTTTTCAGCACCTATTTTTGCAAATGTAATGCAAACATAACATACTTTTTATACTAATTCTTTAGTGAAATCAGTTATTTTTCTCATCAATTGTTATAAATTTAGGAGGGAGAATGTGCACAAAATAATTATTTCTATTAACTGCAGATTATCATTTAATAGGAGGGATTTTCATTTAGTAAATGTTATAGCAATTGTTAGATATTTGTAAAAGTGAACTGTGAGATGTAATGGAACTGAATTATAACTTGGTTTAAATTATATGTTAAATGTCTGTGCTACTGACTTAGCTAATGTTAATTTTGACCATTTTACATCCAAAATTTAATCCCAGTCAAGATTATTATACAAAATTTAGCTGTTGATTTTTCTTTCAAAATCTATGAATAAAGCATTTGGTGATGATATTAGAATCCACAGTGCAAAGTCTCCCAGGCTAAGGTATTGAATTGGTATTAGATTTTGAAACCTTACAAATAGAGATTGAGAAGTGACAATTTTACACAGGTGATAGCAGAAGTGTGCTTTTAATGTTGGGATTAATACTGATTGTTGGAAAAAAAGTAAAAGGTACATTTTCCTGGGAAATGATTTTCTATACTTAACCTAAAAAAACCCTTAAATCTGTAACTAACTTGGAAATGCTCCAAATTGGTCCTGGGTTCCTAAACTGGAAAATGATCCCATTTCCAACACACTCTCATCTCACTGTGAAGCACAAAATTTCACAAAAAGAAAGAAAAAAAAATCTAGAACAAATGTCGTAGTTGAAGTCAGCAAAAGACCAATGTGATATTGCTTAAGAAAATACTAAATCGGTTTGTCTTTGCAATTTAATAATGTGTGGTTGTACTGGATTAGAATGATAAGATTCACATTACCAGCTATGATACCTCACATTGAGTTATTTACTTTGGTATATTGTTGGTAGGAAGTTTGGAACAAAGATGTGATGCTTCTCAACAAGAGGAAGAAAGAAACTGGAGGATAAAAATCTTATCAGATATCTCAATAACAGTTTTGTCTGAGGCAAGAAAGTGAGTCCCATAAATAATTCTGTGTATGCACAGCAAAAAAAAGATAAGGTATTGAGTTTAAAACATAAAATGTAACATTGTATTTTACTTGCTCTCATTGAATTTTTAAAAAACCTTAAGGTATGACATTAGTACAATCTTAGTATGATCACAGTCCATTTTTAGCTCCAAACATTTTTTTAAAGATACATATGGAGCAGGAAAAAAAACCACATCACCAACAAGATGTTTGAACTGACTCTCAGACTATAAGTTTGACTGAATACTTGTGATAAGAAGTTTCACTATAGCTTTGGACATCTTCCATGGTTCAACTGCTTTGATTTAAACTTATACAATTTTCCATCTTTATATTTTTCTTGCTCATTTACACATTTGTAGCCCTTGCTAAAGTACAAAACATTTTTAAAAAATTAAACATTATATCATGACTATTCACTGACTACATACATAAACAGGTTACAGAAAGAAAATACACTTATCTGAAATGTAAGTAACTATACACTAAAATACTGCTTAAACAGAACATCAACTTCAACATTTTTGAACAATGGTTTTTAACTACACCATGTTATTTTTATGACAATCGTTTCATGTTTTACTATTCATCTACCAAAATTCAGCTAAAGCTATGTATTATATAACAATAAAATACTATTTTAGGTTGTAAGTTGAAAATCTAAAAGGTAGACAATAGCACCATTAAGACTCAAAGCCCTTAAAATCCCATAAAATGAGTTGCTACAAAGTACACTAGAAAACTGTGAAGTATAATCTTCACACTAATAAAACCACAGCTAAAAGTAGCAATTGTCTTTTTCTTTGTATAAAAGATGAGATTACAAAAGCTAAAACAACTATGGTAGGTGTGTTTGGTACCTACCCTGTCCTGAGTTGTGACTGTGCATAATGGCCACAGTATCATAAATGTACAGCATGCAACCTTCACAATAATGCCTTTCAAATTTCTTGTATCACAGTATACTAATATGTTAAAACTAGTCTGAATTTGTTTTACGACTGATCATTCTTTGTAAAAGCACCTTTTATATTCCTGAAAGGCATCATACTGTATCATTCACAGGCAAAGTAATCCTTCAGTGGTGCAAATAGGTGGCGAATGACAGGCACACTCCATGACCTTCCAAGAAGTTTTTGTCGAGCTCCTCGTCCCATATTGGACACATCTGTGTAATGTACTGGGAAGCCAAAGATCCTGCAAGTCAAGGGTCAAACAGCATTAAATGTTTATTGAAAACATGCAAAAAATACTTGTTTTACTGAAATAAGTGTGGAATTAGAAAGATTATCTTCTCAAAACTGCTGTGTCAATAGACCAGGTGTTATTTACCCAATCATAATGTCAATTCTATTTAATTAGCCTGAATATTTCACACCCAGCAACAACATTTTGCATTTAAATAAATTTTTTCAAGGAAGAAAAACAACTCAAGATACAACAGGTGGATTATCAACATAGCAATGGATTTTGATTTGACACTGAAGGCTGCATTTTATGGGACATGTGGGCTTATTGTTCAACCCCACAGAAGTTCACTCATATCAAAAACACCTGCTCTGCAGCCATACCTTGCTGCTGGGTCAATTGTTTAAATGTAGTTGGAAATCTTGACCATGGTTCTCACTTGTTGATCCAATTGGGTTACAGCCTCCTTTTCCAGCAAGCCACTCGGTAAAGGCTACTCTTAGGACCACAGGAAGGAACCCAAAGTTTATCATAGTTGACAGGGAAAGGTAAGTTCTAATATATTAGGGCAGATAGGGATCTTACAGCTTAGGGAGCTGGGTGGTGGGCAGGATTCTGTCAACAGGATGTGGAGAAAGAAGCAGGGTGAGTTGACCCATGTACAGACAGTACTCCTGAATTGTGCGCAGCCTTTTTCTTTTCTGCCTTTCCTCATGCAAACTATTATAAATAGTTTCCGAACTCCTGCTCATGTCAACCCTATTGTAGCATGGGAAGCTTATTTATTAGGCCACTACGTTTGGTATTTAAATATGCCAGGTGGTCTTTTATTTGCTTGTGGAGTGTGGGTATTGCTGGCTAAGCTAGCATTTATTGCTCGTCCCTGGTTGCCCTGAGAAGATGGTGGTGAGCTGCCTTTTTGTACCACTGCAATCTGATTTTGGTGCCAGCCTACACACCTGGTATGTTATGGGATCAACAGGAAGGTGTGAGCTTTCATAAAATTTGGCACAGAGATTCATAAAGCTGTTGGGCAAAGTAGTAGGTTTTAAGCATCTTATAGAATACAGACAGGGAAAAAATACCAAAGCTACAATAATAGATTTCAGCCATTTGCCCAGAGGAAATTGAGGTTTGAGGTCAAATTTCAGATTGATTCCAATCCATAAACTTTGGATCGGGGAAACAGTGGCAGAGTGGTAGTGCCGCTGGATTAGTATTCTAGACATGAATACTCGAGGTACATGGGTTCAAATTCCACCTAGCAGCTGGTGGAATTTAAATTCAATAATTAAAATCTGGAATTGAAGCTATTTATCACTAATGGGGTCATTGATTGTTCCAAATACTCATTTCGTTCACTCATGCTCTTAACCTGGTCTGGCAGTGTGGTTGACGCAACTGCCTTCTAAATAACTTTTAGTTTTCACAATTTATTTACAAATTATTAGATTTTGATGCTTAAGCAAATAAACTAGTTATTATCACATTTACATAACACTTTGAAGTAACTTAAAACTACTCAGCAGCAAATTTGCTACTATAGCTTGAAAAATGAGTCTTAAGATTGCTGTTTGTTTTTTAGAAACAAAACAGAAAACCAACAGTTTCATTTTTGCCCCATTGTTTAAGAGTTAGTGTAGATGCACATATTAACAATAATAAACTGTGTATTTCCACCCGTCTCTTATTTACTTTTCCGAACTATAGGCTCACATTTCTAGGGCCTGTGATGCCATGTTTGGAGATTGATGTGACAGTAAAATTGCAAGAGCTGAAAAAGAGCAAGTGCTTCGGTCAGGCTCTGTGACGGTCTCCCATTGGTCACTGGCATTTTCAACTGGCAAAGGAGCAAGTTAAGGGTCTACCAGCTTCAAACATTGTGTCACTGGTGTAATGACAACAATATGTGTTCTGTATCATCTACCCAGTGAGGTTTCTTCTTCAAGGACGGAATAAAATGCTTCCCAAACTTTTCCTCACTGTGATCCCACATAGAGGCTTGAAAATAGTCATAACGCATCAGTGATAGCTTTAAGATCAGGGTAGCAAGGCTGTGAGAGAGGTAACATGTTAGAAAAGGAGCTCAGTTAGAAATTGGTTGGAGCTCCATCAGACCCCAAAATTTCAACTTACAACTCCACTTGGGATCTTGACCCCATTTGGGAAGTCCTAATCTAACAGTTGCTCTCCTAATAACTTGATAATGTCTCCAAAAGCACTGCCAAGTTGAAGCTCTTACAGTTGTCAACTGGCTCAATCTTCCCATTACTGTGGAAATTATGTCAACTCCGCCCATGTGCTCCCTGTAAAGACTGATTCTGTCCACTATCATGTATAGGGAATGCCTGCACTTAAATTACTAGAATAGATTTTCATGTGCTACATACAAAAAACGCATGAATGTTTGTGCTGATCTTGTAATCATTTGTATACCTGTATTAAAAGGCAAAATTGAACCCTTCATCTTGGGAATCACAGTCAGAGGAGATAACTTAAAAGCTATCATTTAATTTGACCATCTTATTAATTTGTTTTTGGGAGGAGTTTAGACACATGTTGTATAACTTGTACTAGACCTATTTATTTTTCAGCTTCAAGCAGTTGTGTTAAAATGCTAGTGGGGGAGGAATATCTCAACGCTTGGTAACATTCCACTAACAACAACAAATACAATCATTTGGGTTTGGACAATTAAGGTTTGATTTCCAGATGATTACACAGAGTTGAGTTTTTGCTCATTTACATTTCAAAGCTCTGCATAAACTAGATATTAGTTAATAATGAAACAATGGTGAAACAGATTCAAAATTGAGATTTGATAACAAAACAACTGGTCTTTTTCTAAAACTTGCACAATCCAATCATAGTCAAAAAAGATGCACTGGTTATTCCATGCTCAGTTGAACAATTCTATATAAATAGAAACACTTTCAATAATTACATAATATGCAAATTAGATATTACAATTCAGATATAAAACTGCCTAGGTCTCAATATTTTATACACTTCAATTAAATCTCTTGACCTGCTCTGTTCTAAAGAAAGCAACTTTAGACTATCTAAGAACAAAGGGCTGGAGAATCTCAACGTATTTGACAATATCTGTGGAGAGAGAAAAAGAGCGAATATTTGGAATTCAATCCAACTCCTCTTCAATTAACGATGGCTGATATAGAGTGCAGTAGTTTGATCACAATGAGACCATTCTTTAAAGGTTGGAACATGACTTTAGATGTTGATATAACTCCCCAGAGCCTGGCCACCATTAACAAGGCACAAATCAAGTGTGGTGGAAATTTTGACATATGTTTGGATGGGTGCAGCTCCAACAAAACCGAACAAGCTCCACATCATCCAGAACACAGCAGTCTGCTTGACTGGAAAAACCTTTAACATTCATTCCCTTCACCACCTATGCAAAGTGGCTGAACTGGGGATCAGCTAACTGAATTGGGTGGACTGCTGGTTTGTCATTCACATTTATGCCAACAGTGCAGGTTCAAATTCTATATTGGCTGAGGTCACCATAAAAGGTCTCACCTTCTCAACCTCCCCTCCCCATGGCATTAGTAAACTACAGGTTAAACTCACCACCTGTTGTGTCTGTCTCTCTCTGTGTGTGTCTCTCTGTCTCTCCAATGACCGATCTGACCTCCTGTCCTCTGGAACTTTGGTGACTTTATCTTCACAGGGGCAGCAGTGCATACCTTCTCCAAAATGGATGTTGCAACAATTCACCAAAAGCCCTGAATAGCACCTTCCAAACTCACAACTTCCACCAAGACAGAAACTATCCTATATTGCTGTTCCTTCACCGTCACTGAGTCAAATCCTGGAACTTGTTTCCTAACAGCACTGTGGGTTTACCTCCACTTTTGCAGCTTACTATGGCCTCCACAACAGAAATTAGGGATGTGTAATAAGCGCTGGCCTAGCCAGAAATACCCACATGCAATGAACAAATATTTTTAAAATCACTCAAACATTTAGGTTTTTTTAATGTTTGTCAAATAATGGTTCAGCAGGATTTATTAGAGATTCAAAAACCGGGCAAAAGATTTTACAATTGTATTATGTTTTAAATAGGCTATGCAATCACTTGCATATAGTACTCGCATGAATGAATTCATGAAAGCAATGAGGGTTAAATTCAGAGAATGTAGATGAATGAATAGATAGTCAGGTAAGCGGCAAGGCACCTTGAATGGATGAATGGAACAGGAGGGCTAGGAATCACATGGGCTAAATGATCAGAACACGAGGATGGGCGGAAAGAGACTTGGGAAAGCAAGGCCTTGTAGCATGAGGAAGCAGATCGGTTAACAGAGATTTGGATTGAAGCATTTGAATTTAGCAAGTAAACTACTCAGCTGACTGGATTAACATTTAGCAATCATGTCCACATTCCATAGACCTATTTGTAGCCTGTTTCAACCTGCCCACAGTCAGTTGTAAACCATTCTTGCCTGCATCTTCTTTACCTTTTCTCATCACCTATTTTCAGATTTTGTACTGCACTTGGCAAAAGTATTTGTGATGGTATAGTTGACAATAAAAATACCTAATTAAAAATAGCATCAGCTGATGAGAACACTGGATGAAGTTGTTGGATTTTCATTGAGGGAAGTGGATGAGACATAAGGGGAGGAGTTGGTTACGGGTCTGGGCAAATTGAAAGTGAGTAGATCTGCAAAGGCCTTCAATGGCAGACAAAAATGCTGTTAAACAGGTCAGAAATAACTTCAGGTGGATCAAAGCAGACAACGAATCTTTCAGAATTTGACGACAAGCAACTCTGAATAGGAGACAGGCAGATCAGAGAGTGAAGAATTGCAGCTGATTTAGGTCAGACTTTGGAATAGCTGAGTTGATATGGGTTCCTTTAAAGCAAAACTGGATGTGCTGTTGTAACTTTAGAATGTTCAGGGAAAATCAAGGGGATTTATCATAACTGACATGGATAGCTGCCAATTGGGAGGAACAAAATTATTTAAGGGGGCAAAACTAATAATGGCATCCCAGCAGTTGGATCTCTCATAAAGCACTTAAAAGTTAGTCAGAAGGCTCACAAAACTGAAGAGAGAACTTTTCTCAGTATTTTAGTACATTGTATACGCATATCTATGTAAGAAAATTCATTTTATTTTTTAGTTTAATTTTTTGGAGATTTCTGATAATAACTTATTTTATCTGTGAAATAAAAATTAAAGATCAAGCTGAAAAAACTTCCTAAAATTATTTGTGACTTGATCACTCCCTACTATTCAGTATTCACATCACTGAGTTTCAGTGAAGGCTCAATGGGTGAACCTCTTATCTTGAATTAGAAGGTTGTAATTTAAGTTCCACTCCAGCACTCTAGTGTTAGTGCAACACTCACGGTACTATCAGCTTCCTGTAAAATAAGTTGTTAAACTGAGGCTCTGTCTTTTTTATTGAAGAGGAACAGCAGAGTTATCTCTGGTGCCCCGGAAAATAATTATTTATCAATCAAAGTCTTTTTAGCATAACACTGACGATCCTTTAAAAGTACTTCACTAGAGATAAAGCATTTTGGGATATCCTTAGCTCATGAAATGTAGTATATAAATGCAAGTTTTCCACTTCATTTCTTTCTTGGTAATATGTCCTTTGAGGTTTTTCTTGTTCATCCTTGCCTCATCCCTCTCTTAGTTGTTCTTTTGTTTCTTTGCATCTATGGTATGTTTTATTTTATCGTGCATTGTGTTATAATTTAATTTTGCATTTCCTTTTTTGTCGTCTTAACTGTATTTTGTACCTCTTTCCTAAACTCAACTGGATCACTCGAAAAATACAGAAGAGATTTCCAATTAAGGCACTAGTTGGAAGAATGCATCTAACAGGCAAGACTGAGCAGACTACAGCTCTTTTCACAAAAGGGAAAAAAAAAGCAGGCTTGTTATAGAGACCTTTAAACCACTACAGTTGTAATGTGTAGAAGCTGTTTCCATTTCTTAGCAAATCCAGAAAAGGGTTAAATATAAGATAGCATTTACAGATCATATAAAAGAACTTGAAGACATTTCTTGACATAAATCATATTTGCCACATGTTTGAAAATAGCACTGACAGGGAGGCCTGATGCATACATGGCTGTTAAAATAATAAAGAACTTTGACAAAGGATAGAAAAAAGATTATTACAGTTCAACAAGACTCCTGTGGAGTGTAAAGATAAGTACTGACCAATTGTATAATGCAATGCCATTGATTCTAAGAGAAATATATGTTGTCAGTCCAGGAATGATAGGTATCAAAAAATTACACGAATTTATCACTCAGTTTCCTATTGCTATTAATTTGTTTTTAGTGGCTATTCACTGAATACAAAACATTTTGATATGCTTATATAATTAATCAACCAGATATTTGATAAGATTGATTAATTTATTGCCCTTCTTAGTGGAAGGTGGGTCTTGAAATATGATGATGCAGGATCATTTTACAAATGCACCAAAATATCAAAAACTTTCAGAATAGCATATTTTCATCTAAAAGTACATTACTTGGCAAATATTGAGATGCTGGAAGAGGCATTCAGGATCCATATCTTAAATAGGTACAAAAGAGTCTAATTAACATTTCCACATCCTACTCTTATCCAACAAGTTTACTCCGAATGCATAGGTGTTTGGACAGCATTATTCAGTAAAACAAGGCTATATCAGCAATCCACTGATCCATAGTTCATGTATTCAACCCCAGAAGGGAGGCCATGTGCAGTGGTGGGCTGGGTGAAAGGCCTACCTGAGCATTCTAGCACTATTGAAGTATTTTTTTTAAACAATAAAGCAAAATGGCCCACAAGCCCTCCTCACCCTATACATCCATTCACCCTCACATACTCCCACATCAACTCGCCATCTCATGTCCCCATCTGCCTCCCATGGCCTTTGATACCCTCCATGCCAACCTATGTCCCTGGACCCATCCATGACCCCTCATATATTACCATATGCTAGCATCTGTCCCTTTACCATGGCAACTTATAACCTTCATGTCATGTAATGCCTTCCTATGCTAAGTGCATGCCAATTTATGCAAAACCAATCCCACTACTCTTTGTCCTTAGTCCGGTATGCTAACTCACCCAGTATTCAGGAGAAAGTGAGTACAGCACATGCTGGAGATCAGAGACGAGAGTGTGGTGCTGGAAAAGCACAGCAGGTCAGGCAGCATCCGAGAAGCAGGGGTATCGACGTTTTGGGCAAAAACCCTTTATCAGGAATGGAGAATTGATGTTTCGGGCATAAGCCCTTCATCAGAATTCACTCTGTTCCCTTCACCCAATATTCAGCATTGATAAACCTCAGGACCCATGCTGAGATAAAATAAAATTCACTAATGAAAGAAACCATCTCATTGATAAAAGTTAAACTACTTTTGACTTCCAATAATTTTTATTGAACCTCATTGTTCCACTTGAAAGGACTTAGAACCACTTAAGGAGAGAACTGCCAATCAAATTATGAATTGACAGGCATCTCACTGTGCAAATGGAAGTTTGTGAAATCAGCTATGAAATACCAAATTTGTATCAATAACCCCATGTTTATATCAACATACAAAGTAAAGTAGAAAGTAAAATGACCTAAAGAGAGAGCTCAGAAGAGCCAGGAGGAGACATGAGAAGTTGTTGGCAGATAGGATCAGGGTAAACCCTAAGGCTTTCTACAGGTATTTAAGGAATAAAAGAATGACGAGAGTAAATTAGGGCCAATCAAGGATAGTAGTGGGAAGTTGTATGTGGAGTCAGAGGAGATAGGGGAAGCACGAAATGAATATTTTTCGACACTATTCACTCTAGAAAACAACAATGTTGTCGAGGAGAATACTGAGATACAGGCTACTAGACTAAGTGAGATTGAGGTTCACAAGGAAGAGGTATTAGAAATCCTGCAGAGTGTGAACATAGATAAGTCCCCTGGGCCAGATGGGATTTATCCTAGGATCCTGTGGGAAGCCAGGGAGGGGATTGCTGAGCCTTTGGCATTGATCTTTAAATCATCATTGTCTACAGGAATAGTGCCAGAAGACTGGAGGATTGCAAATGTGGTTCCCCTGTTCAAGAAGGGGAGTAGAGACAACCCTAGTAATTATAGACCAGTGAGCCTTACTTCATTTGTTGGTAAAGTGTTGGAAAAGGTTATATGAGGTAGGATTTATAATCATCTAGAGAAGAATAATTTGATTAGGGATAGTCAGCACGGTTTTGTGAAGGGTAGGTCATGCCTCACAAACCTTATTGAGTTCTTTGAGAAGGTGACCAGAGAAGGTAGATGAGAGCAAACCGGTTGATATGGTGTATATGGATTTCAGCAAGGCGTTCGATAAGGTTCCCCACAGTAGGCTATTGTACAAAATGCGGAGGAATGGGATTGTGGGAGATGTAGCAGTTTGGATCAGTAATTTGCTTGCTGAAAGAAGACAGAGGGTGGTGGTTGATGGAAAATGTTCATCCTGGAGTCCAGTTACTAGTGGTGTACCGCAAGGGTTGGTGTTGAGTCCACTGCTGTTCGTCATTTTTATAAACGACCTGGATGAGGGCGTAGAAGGGTGGGTTAGTAAATTTGCAGACGACACTAAGGTCGGTGGAGTTGTGGATAGTGACAAAGGATGTTGTAAGTTACAGAGAGACATAGATAAGCTGCAGAGCTGGACTGAGAGGTGGCAAATGGAGTTTAATGCAGACAAGTGTGAGGTGATTCACTTTGGTTGAAGTAACCAGAATGCAAAGTACTGGGCTAGTGGTAAGATTCTTGGTAGTGTAGATGAGCAGAGAGATCTCGGTGTCCATGTACACAGATCCTTGAAAGTTGCCACCCAGGTTGACAGGGTTGTTAAGAAGGCATACACAGTGTTTTAGCTTTTATTAATAGAGGGATTGAGTTCTGGAACCATGAGGTTATGCTACAGCTGTACAAAACTCTGGTGTGGCCGCACTTGGAGTATTGTGTACAGTTCTGGTCACTGCATTATGAGGAGGATATGGAAGCTTTGGAAAGGGTATAGAGGAGATTTACTAGGATGTTGCCTGGTATGGAGGGAAGGTCTTACGAGGAAATGCTGAGGGACTTGAGGCTGTTTTCGTTAGAGAGAAGAAGGTTGAGAGGTGACTTAATAGAGAATATAAGGTAATCAGAGGGTTAGATAGGGTGGATAGGGAGAGCCCTTTTCCAAGTATGGTGACGGCGAGCATGAGGGGGCATAGCTTTAAATTGAGGGGTGATAGATATAGGACAGATGTCAGAGGTAGTTTCTTTACTCAGAGAGTAGTAAGGGTATGGAATGCTTTGCCTGCAACGGGAGTAGATTTGCCAACTTTAAGTATATTTAAGTCGTCATTGGACAAGCATATGGACGTACATGGAATAGTGTAGGTTAGATGGGCTTCAGATTGGTATGACAGATCGGCGCAAAATCAAAGGCTGAAGGGCCTGTACTGCGCTGTAATGTTCTATGTTTTATGATTTATTTAAACCAGTCCAGTTTTCTTGTTCAAATATTAAACACCTTGACAGCTTCCTTTGACACTTTATTTTGTAGTTCCAGAGTTTATGCACTCCTTATACACATTTATTTCTACTTTCAGCAAACCCAGAGGGCAGTATATCTCTCAAACGACAGCTTACCTCTCCCAAAGGGCAGTCTACCTCTCCAAGGGGGGGTGCTTATCTCCCCAAAAAGACAGTTTACTTCTCCCAAAGGGCATTTTATTTCTCTTAAAGGGAAACTTGTCTCCCCAAACCATATTTCTTTATTTTTCTACCTTTATACTGCATATCTGGTTTATTTCTGTGTTTTAAGATGGCACCAGAGAGTGGTGACATTATACAATACTTTTCACTATATTTATAACAAATACATGTAACAATAATTGAATCACTCAATATCTAAGAGTACCTGAGTTCTTCAAATGCATGCCTCCAGATAGATAGATTTTTGCAATAATGGAGATTCTCTTGTTGCAACAAACAAATATCAATGCAACACTTTTACTTGTAAAAATCTATGAAATTACTTCACAGATGACCAGTGGAGCTTAACAAATATTCTTGTAGGAACAGAAATAGGCATTCTTCACCATTCACTTGAGATCACGGCTGAACACCTACTTCAATGCCAATTTCTTGTGCTGTGCTAGATGTAGGTGCTTTATGCAGAGAGTTGTGAATGCATGGAATGCGTTGCCAGCTGTGGTGGTGGAAGAGTCATTGGGGACAGTTAAGCAACTGCTGGACATGCACATGGATAGCAGTGAGTTGAGGAGTGTGTAGGTTAAGTTACTATTTTTACATTAGGATTAAATTTCGGCACAACATCTTGGGCCAAAGGGCCTGTTCTGTGCTGTACTTTTCTATGTTCTATATCCTTCAATTTCATTAGGAATACGCTCAACAATTGAGCTACTACACCCTTTGGGGTACAGAATTTTAACGATTCATCACTCCAGATTAATAAATTTCTTGACATCCAAGTCTTAAATGGCCTAACCTTTATATTGATATTATGTTCCTGGTTACAGACTCACCAGCCAGAGGTAATTGGTAAGTTTCAATTAAATCACCTACAGGTCATTCTGCTATAATACACATTTCGTTAATGCGAATTTGATATAATGCGATTCACAAATTGGGGACACTGCTTCTAAAGTACGAACTTTCAAAATCTGTGTTGGTTGTAATGCAGTTACATCGCTGACACTTTAGGTGCTGTTTCCAAAGCGCGGTTTTTCTATAACATAGGATTGCACAAGGATGCAATCATCGCGTTATAGAAAACTACCTATATCAATCTTCAAAATATTATAGAATACATGCTCAGTTTCCTGATTTGTTCCTCATAAATCAATCTTCACAAATTGGTCATCCCAAAACACATTTGCCCTTGGCGCAGCTGCATTCAGGAAAGTATAGAGCACAAAGCTTAATAGCTTCCAAAATCAGAGCATTTGTGATGTACAATTTATCTGTGACCAAAGTTTCTGATTTAGGAGGCACTTGAACTTTTGCTGCCTACTAACTAACTGGTAGCGGTCTGCTGCCAGCATTAACTGTTTTTAAGTGGCTACACACCTCATTGGAAGTCTAAAATTAAGAGGCTAGCACCAATTACAGCTGTCGTCTACTATTTAATCATAAACCTGCAGACTTGTTAATGGAGAGGTGCATTGCATAACTGATTCTGACCTGGGAAGCATATGGCACAACATGGATAAGAACAGACTCCCAAGATTTTCTATTGCTGCATTTGAAGCTTTGATAAAGGAAATGGGGAAGAGCAAAATTGTTCTCTATCCATTGACAGTCAGGAGACTCTTCAGACAAACTTTCAGAAGTGTTCGAACCAAATAGCTGTGGTAGTCAATCACAGGAGCCAAATCCTGAGAATTGAGATGCACTAGCTTAATGACTTCAAGTTCAGTGAATGGATCTTCAAATGCTATATTCCATCAATTGTATCACTAGACTCAGATACTACACCACACCCTCATCACTCATCTAACAACAATCTCCATCAATCGTGACTCATACCTCAATTATTGTCTCACACCCAATCTGACAGTTTGCACACTTTAGTAATTCAATCATGCTAGCCATATAACTCAAAGAATTGCATCACATTCAATAACATGCTTCCCTCTCTCTTGCTGTACAAAATGGCACATAACCAGAGATGACAAGAGCTGTTTGACAGGGCACAGTCATGGCTGCAAGACCTTACCCAAATGGAAGAAATTATATTTACCATAATTGAAGCACTCATTTTCTAGATATGAAAGACAAGGAGATAGGGTGGAAAATAGCCTTGAAGTAGATTATCCATGATCCAGTTGAATGGTGATGCACGTTCAAGGGTCTAAAAAGACAAATCTGCTCCTATTTCCTGTATTTACTTGTTACATTGCTGAGGCAGCAGCAACAGGGCTGGAACTATTGTAGGCAAAAGCAGCCTTATACCCAATTCTCACATTCCATGTCATCCACAATTGCTTATGATTTTGAAACTCAGGGTGTGCCAGCATGCATCTTTTATTCTGTCCTGCTACCCCTTACATCCTTACTTTGTGTATTTCTCCTTTCAGACATCTTAAAACTGACACTGACCAAGCAGCGATAATAGAGCAAGAAAACAAACATGAAGAAATACCATCACTATCACTATCTCACTTGTAGCCAGTCACACTATGTAAATTCACTAGGATAGCATAAAAACAGGAAGCACAAATGGTGAGACATAAGGATCAAGTCAGGGCAGGGTCCAATGCTAGCACAGGAAATCTTTAAGGAAACCCCATGAATCAGGCCTGGTCAAAACAGGCAGCCTATTTTATCAGAGAGATAAATACAAGACCCCAAGGCAGCACCCTCAATACAGACATTGTTATCTCCTCGACTATTTCATCGTCTGAAGGACTGTCAGGACAGTTACATCACTCACACCACAAAGGGAGCTGATGATTGCTGAACTGACCATGTCTAATCCAGTTTATTATTTCCATTAGTCTGGCCTAAAACATCAATGGCAGAAGTGATGCCAGAAGAATTTCAATGTTGATGGGCTCAAAAAAGCATTTTGAGAACTGTCACAAACAACACTGAGCCCTCAATATGAATGCCCTCGACCACCTGAACATAATCCCAGCCTGACATGACATTGAAAAGGCCATTAACAGGTTAGAATCAACAAGACACAGATAAGGCACAGATAGAATTCTCACTAAAATATTGAAATATGACAGACAATAACTTATGGCTCCTATACACAACCATATCTCCTTCAGTCAGGAGACCATGCAAGTAAATTTCCTCAATACTGTCAATGTAGTCATCTTCCAGAAAGTAGATAAGACTAATTGTAGAAACAATTGAGTCTCATTGTCATTCACAGGGAAAAATCCTAAATCACCTCTTCCAAGTGGCTGAAGAGCTCCTCCCAAAGTCATAACGTGAATTCTGTCTATCAAGAGTCACAGGTCAAGTCCAAAAAAAGTGCAGAGAGAGCAGCAATCCCCAACCTTGGCCCTCTTTACCCTCTATCTAATAGGAGTAATTACGGAGTATTCTCAAAGTTTTAGCCAAAAGAAATTCATTGCCATCTCCACTTACTGCATAACAAGCCATGATCCTCCAGAAAGCATCGCCAGAAACTCAACAAATATACAAACTAGGGCTATGTTATTACACCATAGAGTCATACAGATGTACAGCACGGAAACAGACCCTTCGGTTCAACTCGTCCATGCCAACCAGATATCCCAACCTAATCTAGTCCCACCTGCCAGCACCTGGCCCATATCCCTTCAAACCCTTCCTAATCATATACCCATCCAAATGCCTCTTAAATATTGCAATTGTACCAGCCTTCACCACTTCCTCTGGCAGCTCATTCCATACATGTACCACCCTCTGTGTGAAACAGTTGCCCCTTAGGTCTCTTTTATATCTTTCCCCTCTCACCCTAAACCGATGCCCTCTAGTTCTGGACTCCCCGACCCCAGGGAAAATACTTTCTGTTTATCCTATCCATGCCCCTCATGATTTTATAAACCTCTATAAAGTCACTCTTCAGCCTCCAGGGAAAACAGTTCTTGCCTATTCAACCTCTCCCTATAGCTCAAATCCTCCAACCCTGGCAAAATCCTTGTAAATCTTTTCTGAACCCTTTCAAGTTTCACAACATCTTTCCGATAGGAAGGAGACCAGAACTGCACACAATATTCCAATAGTGGCCTAACCAATGTCCTGTACAGCCCAACATAGCCTCCCAATTCCTGTACTCAATACTCTGACCAATAAAGGAAAGCATATCAATTGCCTCCTTCACTATCCTATCTACCTGCAACTCCATATTCAAGGAGCTATGAACCTGCATTCCAAAGTCTCTTTGTTCACTGCCAAGGACCTTATCATTAAGTGTGTAAGATTTGCTTTCCCAAAATGCACCACCTCACATATATCTAAATTAAACTCCATCTGCTCACTTCTCAGCCCATTGGTCCATCTGATCAGCATCCCATTGTAATCTGAGGTAACCTTCTTCGCTGTCCACTACACCTCCAAATTTGGTATCATCTACAAACTTATGAACTGTACCTCTTATGCTCACATCCAAACCATTTATATAAATGATGAAAAGTAGTGGATCCAGCACCAATCCTTGTGGTACTCCACTGGTCACAGGCGCCCAGTATGAAAAACAGCCCTCCACCACTGCCCTCTGTCTTTTACCTTTTGAGCTAGTTCTGTATCCAAATGGCTAGTTCTCCCTGTATTCCATGAGATCTATCCTTACTAACCAGTGCCCCCTGGGGAACCTTGTCAAATGCCGTACTGTAGTCCATATACATCACGTTCTGCCCTCATCAATCCTCTTTGTTAGTTCTCCAAAAAAACTCAATCAAGTTTGTGAGACATGATTTCCCACGCATAAAGCCATGTTGACTGTCCCTTGCCTTTCCAAATCCTGTCCCTCAGGATTCCCTCCAACAACTTGCCCACTACCGACATCAGGCTCACTGGTCTATAGTTCCCTGGCTTGTCCTTACCATCTTTTTTAAACAGTGGCACCATGTTAGCCAACCTCCAGTCTTCTGGCACCTCACCTGTGACTATCTATGATACAAATATCTCAGCAAGAGGCCCAGCATCACTTCCCTAGCTTCCTATAGAGTTCTAAACCAATGCACTTCTTTATCTTCCTCACTGGAACACTTCACATCATATCCATAATGCTTCCTCTTGGAGTACTACTTCTCTAGAGGACAAGCAGGAAACTGTTCAAACTGCATCATTTACAGGCTATAATGAAAAACACCTAACTCTATTAAGTTGTGGTAGACTCTGGGGAAATAAATGAATTACTTGCTGTTAATTTGCCAGCTTTTGATCTGCTCTTGTAACCAAAGTATTTTTATGACTTATCAGTTCAGTTTCTGGTCAATTGTAGCACCCAGGATGTTGATCCTGCAATAAAACCACTGAACATCAAAAGGGGATAGTTCAGCTGTCTTGTTAGGCTCTCTATTTTCCTGACACTTTTGTGGTTGAATTTTATTTACTTGCCATTATCAGTCCAAGCCTGAAAGTTGTCCAGGCCTTACTGCATGGACTGCTTCAGTATTTCAGGAGATGCAAATGCAGTCCATCTTGTGCAAACATCAGTGAGTACCCCTCTCTGATCTTATGGTGGAAAGGGTCACTGGTGAAGTATTTGAAGATGTTGGGTTTGGATCACAACCTGAGGAACTCCTTCAGTGATGTTTTCGGATTAAACAATGTCCTTTTAATTACTGAGTTCAATTAAATATGCTTCATGCAACCATAATTTTATTTTTAAACAAGCCAGCTTTAAATCAGTTAAACTTTCTGTAACTGAAAAGGGCTTTCACTGCTTGTACACATTTTTTTTTGGAACAGAGTTTACACACTTTTTCTGGTTTCAAATTTCAAAAGGCAGACTGGATACAGAAACATTCAGATAATTAATGATGTTCATTACAGCAGATTAAAATATTCCATTGTATCTGATTTTCCATTCTTGGAATGGCTCCACAGTGATCCATATCTAAAATGACATACTGTGTCAAATAAACATTGCATCTAGGTTCACGCACAGCACATCCTTGATTCAGACTACACTGTCAGACACTAAGTGGAGGCAAACTATCTGGTCATGAGGCAGGACAGAAAAAGGATTAGGAAATCTGAAAGGGGAAATAAATAAATAAATAAAAATGGGATGAAATGCATTTAAAATAATTGCTGGCAAGGCTCACCTCTCCAGTTCTGTGCACCACAGAATATCCTCCTTCCCATTCATGATAACTGGGAAATGCTGATCCTTGCCCTGCTTGATGGAGTTCGACCTGGTCGTTATGGTCCTAACTTTGCTAAACTGGAGAACATTGTAATACAAAAGGTCAGAGTCCATGTCTTGAATTAGACAATTAGAACCTCAATTTCAAAATAGTACAAACAAATTATTACCTCTATTCTACAACAGTGTAATATTGGTAATAACTCCACATTTCTAAAGATTTTCTCAAATGAACATGACATAGAGGTGAGGCTGAGATAGGACTTAACACTGTAGTCTCAATTCTCTGAGTGGTGGTCTTCCTAAAGAGAACTTCTAGCTGAATGTAGTGAAATTTGGTTTCTTATTATGAATACTTATGCTGAAGTGAGTGGAGATATAATATAAAACATTTAAATAGAAGTTCACCCTCCACTTATTGCCTCATATTGCCAAATTTAACATTCATAAATGTTCAACTCAAAGTTGTGAAAAGCTGAATACATTTATAAAGTCTTGTGAAGTCATGGAACAAAAAATGCAATCAGCCAATTTCATCCTCAAGAAATGTATTTGACTAAATTTGAAGCTACTATGTTGCAATATTGGCAGTTACTTGGATCATACCCTATGGTGCCTTCAAACAACGATTAGCTGGAATCTGCAGGGCAGAGGAAGTGCATTTAATTTACATGGGTCAGATAGATGCAAACTGCCATTTCAGGTGCATTTCTAATGCCTGTTTTCTAAAACACGATAGATACAAACACTGGCCTGTGGTGAGTTTTCTCAGGCTAGTTTCTCAATTTCAGCTAGTTTCTTATGAACTGCTTGAGTACAAGGGCTATCCTGAGGCTTTTTAAAAACATTTCTGAAAGTCCAGGCCACTTGTTTCTTCACTGGGCCCAACACTGTGATCACGTTTGACACTTCAATCTGCATCATAATTTAACAGCAGTTTCTGAATCTCCAGAGTCTCTCTCAAACAGCAGTTAAGGTTAGATCAATTTAAAATGTCAAAACTGAGATTGATAGATTACATTACATAAGGGTAATAAGGGAAATTGAACTGAGGCAGATAAATGAAGTTGAATTATACGTCAACTCATGGGAACACGGTGGCAAAGGATAAAATCACTGGATATGTAATTCAGAACCCCAGGTTAATATGGTGGGAACTCAAGTTCAAATCTCTCTGTGCTGATATTAAATTTAATTTCAAATTATTGAGTTGAATTCAATAAAGTTGGAATTTTTTTTAAAAACTGGGCTAATGGTGACCACAAAATCATTGTTAATTGTTGTAAAAAACCATCTGGTTCACTAATGCCCTTTAGGGAAGGAAGTCTACTTTCACTATCTGTTCTGGATTTCATGTGATTCCAGGTGAATTGTAATGTGTTTATCTATTAACTTGGGAATGATTAAAACAACTCAGTTTCATAAAACTATTCCAAAGTCCTAAGGAAAGGAATGAAATCCAGCCTCCCAACCCTGCAAAGTTCTCCTGATTAATATCTGAAGGCTTATACTAAAATTGAGGAAACTGTCCTACAAATTACTCAAGCAGCAGACTGATGCCCATCTGTAAGAAATGATCTCTAAATATGACTTATGTTGCAGCCACCACAATCACTGTTCTTGGTATATCCTGTCCCAGCAGCAGGACAGACCCACCAGAGGTGGCAGCACAGTAATATATGGCTGAGAAGGTGTTGCTCTGGGAGTCCTTATCATTGTCCCTAGACCCTATGAAGTCTCATAGCTTCAGAAGCAAGTAAACCTCTTTCTGATTACAACCTATTGCTCCACCTTTTGGCTGATAAGTCATTACATCTCCATGTTCAACATCACTTGGAGGAAGCATAGAGGATACAAGAGTTTAGAATTTACTCTGTGTGGGGGATTTCAATGTCCATCATCACTACTGAATGGATTAGCTGAGTCTAAAGAAGACTTAATCTGTGAAAATTGGTGAGGGAACTAACAACAGGGAAAATTAGCTATCCTCACCAATCTACCTGTCACAGGTGCATCTGTATATAATAGTATCATTAGGAGTGACTACCACACAACCACTGTGGAGATGAATAGATATAGCAACTCAGTACTGGGAGTTCATCAGATACACTGGGCCATCATCATCAGCAGAATTATACTTAACCACATCCTGTAACCGTAAGAACTAAGAAGTCCCCTACTATAACATTACCATAAAGCTGGGTGATCCCTCTGATTCTCTGTACTTTCAATGTCTACAAATCTTCTCAAAACTTGCTACTTCCTTGCCATGTCAGTCTAAATTTAATTTGCCACTGTTCCACCAATCTTACAAGCTATGCTATCCTGTAGTCTAAGGCTTTCCTCCTTGTTATTTACCAGACCACCAATTTTCATGTCATCTGTAAATGTATTGATCACACTTCCTACATTCATGTCCAGATCATTAATGTATACAACAAACAGTAAAGGACCTGTAACGAAACACCCTTCAACCATCACCCACTGCTTCCTAACATTAAGCTATTTTGGATTCAACTTGCCAAACTGTCCTCAATCCCATGGGCTCTGAGTTATTAACCAGTCTACCTGATGAGACTTTGTCAAAAGTTTCACCAAAGTCCATAAAAGTTGCATTAACTGCACCATCCTCACGTACACATCTAGTCACCTTCTCAAATTTGTTAAATGTGACTTTATAAAGCCATGCTGACTATCCTTGGCTGATCCTTGCCTCTCCAAGTAGAGATTAATTCTGTCTCTCAGATTTCTTTCCAATAGTTTTGCTACCACACTTGGTGGACTTACCAACCTGTGGTTTACTGGCTTACCCCTTCCACCCTTCTTAAATAATGGTATCATATTAGCTGTCTTCAAGTCCCCTTATGTCGAGAGAGAAAAGTAACATTAGGACCTCTCCCTTACCTTCCACAGACACCTGGGATACAACTACCTCCTGAATCCCCAGCATTACAAATGACAGTCTTCAATCAATTCCATTCAATCTATTTGGTATCAGGAAGCATGAAATCAGTGAACACTGCAAAGACAATGGGCCCTGACAATATTCTGCCAAAAGCACTAAAGACTTGTGCTCCAGAAATACCCACAAACCTAGACAAGTAGTTCCATACAGCTATAACACAGGCATGTACTGCACAATTTGGAAAACTGCATAGGTATGTCCTATCCACAGGATAACTGATAACATGAGCAATTGCCCGATAAGGTCTGTCCCACAAAAAAACTGGACAAATCCAACACAGCCAATTACAGTCCCATCGGTCTACTCTCGATCATTAGCAAAGTTATGAAAGAGGTTATCAATAGTGTGATCATGAGGTACTTGCAAAAAAATAACCTACTCACTGATGGTCAGTTTAGGTTCTGCCAGGGCCACTCAACTCCTGTCCTCATTAGAGCATTGGGCAAAACATGGGCAAAAGAGATAAATGCCAGTGACTACCCTTGACATCAAGGCAATATTTGACAGCATATGGCATCAAGAAGCCCTAGCAAAAATTGACAATTGGGGAAAACTACACTGGAGACATAACTTGCACAAAGGAAGATGGTTATGTTGTTAGAGGTCACTCATCTTAGCTCCAGGAGTTCCTCAGGGTAGTGACCTAGGCCCAACCATCTTCATCTGCCTCAGCAATGATGTTTCCTCCACCATAACAGCAAAAGTGGAGATATTTGCTAATGATTGCACAAAGTTCACCACCATTTGAAAATCCTCAGATACTACAAAATCAGTGTTCATATGCAGCAAGATATGAACAACACCCAGGCTTGGGCTCATAAGTGCAAGTAACATCCACACCACACAGTGTCAGCAATTGACCACCTCCATCAAAAGACAATACAGCGAGCACTACTTGATGTTCAACAGCATTACTATTGCTGAATACTCCCACCATCAACATACTGTGGATTACCATTGGCCAAACAAAAAGCCATACACATAGTGTGACCACACCTCATGTATCCCCAATCCGATCGTCCATCATCTGCATGGCACAAGCCAAGTCTCCAATAGAATATTTTCTACTTGTCTGGATGGGTGCAGCTCCAACAACACTCAAAAGGCTTTACAGCACCAAGGAAAAAACATCTCATTCATCACCTTCAATAGTCATTCTCTTCACCACTGACACATAAGACAATAGTTGGTATCACGTACAAAATGTATAGCAGTAACTCACCCAAGCGCCTTCAATGGCAAGTTCCAGACCCACAATCTCTACCTGCTACAAGGACACGTGCAACAGATTTCTGGGTCGACCATCACTTCTTTACCTTCACTATGTTCCTCCTTGTCCAAAGAATATTACTGCTGTAGATAATTTTTAAAGTACATTTTTCAAGTACTTACATTTAAATAATGAAGTACACGTCTGGGCCAGAAGTTTCAGGTTAGAGTTCCAATCTGGGACTTGATAACCATGGATGGTCAGTTTGCCAAAGGTAGGCAGTAAGAGCAGGAGAGTCTCCGAGACACCCAGAGACACATCGCAGCTGCAGTTCAATAGTCTCTTCAATTTAAGATTCCATCCACAGGTTCTTGCCAAAGGCTATACTTTCTTTACATTTCTACTGCATCAGAATAACATTTAATTTTCAGAACACGTCTTTGTGCTCATTCTGATTGACTCTGCAATTATGAACAATGTATGAGGAAAAGCTATCCAGGCTTTTGATTCTTGAATGCTATCAAGTGACTCATGCTGAAAAATTTCCAAGTGGAAAATGAAGTAGGACAATGATCATACTTGGCTATGATGCATTTAAGAACATTAGGAGTAGAAGCAGGAGTAAATCATTCTAGTCTCGGCCTTTCTGCTCTATCATTCAATATGGCCATGGCTGATATTTTACCTCAATTCCACCTCCTTGTATTATTCCCATGTCCCTTAAACTCCTTAGTATCTAAATACTTAAAATCTTTAACTTAAAGAGACTCAACAACTGCAAATCCACAACCTTCTGGAATAGAAAATTGTAAAGATCTATATCCTTTGAGTGAAGAAATTTGGGTTTTAATATCCCATCAACACACACTGATTAGGTTTAGGTGAGAATGACTACTTTGGTATAGGTCTAGAGTGTTGTTTGTTTTGTTATGCCTCATGTCACAAAAATATACCACAATTCAAGCTCACTACTTCAAACTGCTTGGCGTAAGTCCTTGAAACAGTGGGACATGGAACCAGACTCTAGCAATAGTCAACATTCCCTGAAATGTTTAAACTGGGCAGTAGATTTAGACTTGTGCAAACTGATTTCATTAGAACTCTCACAAAATGTCAAGAGATGAGGTAAACTGCAAACAAACAAACAGAAAATATAATTTCATAACCCATTCCAGAATCACCAGCTTTATATTGAAAATAATTCTTAATGTTAGCAACAGGGTAGCAGCATATGTTTCATATCAAATTGTGATCAGTGCAAGTTACCACTGCTTTCCTCATTTAAGAGGAAAATTAAAGCACTGCTGTGGACTTGTACTAATTTGTATTTATATTGAGAAAGCTGTCAGAGAGAAGAGACTTTAACAGAGTGGTCTTAGAACAGCCCATAGTAGTTTCATGCTTATACATTTTGAGATTGAAATTCACAAGAACTTCTAAAATATGGGAAGTGTTGAATATACAGAAGAATAGAATAAAATGATAAAATCTATTTGATTCATGTCATTTTAGGCTTACCTTTGCTATCCTACCATGCTCAAGGCAGTCCTGGAGTTCCAGTTTATCTGCTGAAGAAGCAACCAGGGGCCTGAGAATGTGGAAAATCTGACTTCAGTGCCAAATATTCCATGTATTTTCTGTATCATGCATTTTTAAGCAATCCTTGGAGGCATTTCTTCATATTTTTAGAGGATTAATCACAGTAACAGCAATAGCTAAAACACTTACTATAAAAAAATGTAATCAAAGTATTTAGAACAGTTTTAATAATATAATGTCAAAAAGTAATTTCTAAATATGACAAAGAATATGCATCATAAATTTGAGAATAGCAAAGCAGTCAGTAGCTAGAACGTAGCTTTTGCCAGAAAAAGATATAATTTGAGTTATAAGTTTGTGCGAAGCAAGATCCCACTGCCTTTATTTTAGGAGCATGATACTGGAACAGTATTTTCAATGGCTCTGTACTGAAATTGTACTGCTTAGTATGAGCTGTCAAATATTTATTGTGACAAAAATGAAATAGGATTATTCAGCACAGATGAAGACCGTTCAACCCTTCTCTTTCAACTCAATGCGATTGTCCAGCTCACTTTTATCATACTTCCTTGCTCTTTTTCCATAGACCTGCTAATTTCTCTTCAAACAAAGGTACTTTTAATTTAATGGCAGGAATTTTGCTTTGTAATGCATATTACTATTTATTTAGTGGATTACAATACTTAGTTGAACAATAACTTGCAACACTTAAGAATTTATGTCAATTATTGTGTATTGGTTCCTATTGCACACATAATATTACTCTCTACTATTTAATGGAAGTTGTAACTAAATTAAAATAAACAAGTTAAGATCCTCATTAATTTTGCAGTGAGGGAGATGATATGAACATATTTGCATTTGTACAATACCATTACTCTCCATAATTTCCAGATTATAGAAATACTAACATTCAAGTTTCCTGAATCTATCAAGCAGTTTCTACTCACATTTCCCACAAATGACTCTCTACGAATGAAATCATTCTCTCTCTGAATCTAATCCAAATTTAGCTACTATTGTTTAAATTATATTTGTCCCATATGACTACATTCACTGTCCCTGCGGCCTTGAGTAAAATACATGTATACCTAAGATTCACAACAATGTACTCATCCCCAAACACAACCTTTAAATTCATTCATCAGCCAAATATCTCAAACATAGCTGCATGCCACAAACAATTCATGCACGTAGCTATAAAGAATTCAATTCTGAAGCACACACTAGAGATTGAAAATATGCCAATGAATGAATAAAAATAAATTAAACCAAACTAAATGTGATAGTAATCAAAGACACACACCCATTTCCAACTAGAGTCGCACTAAATTAATTCCTATTAATGAAGCTTTTAACTAGAGTTAGGAGAATGAGTAGGAATTGGTAACAAGGTCTCATTCCAAGATGTAAAACTTTTCCTCAGCAAAGTATAGAAGTTCCATTTTGCAGTACAAAAAATTAGATTAATTTTGTAACACAGATATAAAGGCAGTATTGTTATTTATTTCAGTGGGTATTACATTAATTAGCAGGAATTTTCATGAAACATAGCTCATCATCTGTTTGGTGTTTACAGGAAAGTAGCAAGGACTCTAAATGGATCATCACTTCGCATTAAAATGATGAAAGAGTGCAAAATAACAATGTTTTAGGCCCCTACCAAACAAAGCTTGAAGGAAGAACTGATCATGAAAGTACAATAATCAAATTTCTACATGTATACCCTGTGAAAATCTGTGTTCATTAAATGACAAATCAAACAAAGGCAATTTTTTTTGCCATATCTTCAAATGTTAATAACTTTTTCAATGTGATTTTTTTTCTGAAATAGGTGACAATATGTACCCTCGTGGAGAGTAATGTCATAACTCAAGGGAACGATGAACACAATCATGAAATTTGAGTTTACAAGAGGATAACATGAAATTTGAGTTTACAAGAGTTTACAAGAGCCTAATGGCTGTCTGATCTGCTGATTTAACTTCAACACTAAATGGGTGCCATTCAGTTTATACAGTTAGCTGAGATTACTGTTGTAGCAAAGGTGTTCAATTAGTGGAAATTCAATAGGGTTCCTAAGAAACATCTGTACAGGCATTTTTTTTCAAGGGATGAAGGTCAATAAAACTAATGGGTTAAAATTTCCACTTTTGGTGCAACTAGGAAATTGCATTTGAAATTGTGCTTATAATCGTAAAAGTATCTGATAAAATTTATTTGTATAATCATAAACATAAATCTTACAATTTATCTGTGTTCATTGTGTTAACCTGTTGCAATTTTATTAAAATAATTTGAAAATGGGTTTATCACGAAACTGCAAACATTTTCAGTAAGTGTTTAGTCTTCCACTTGTGAACAACTTTATTTTAAATTACTGAAAATAATTTTAAAAGGTTGTTCTTACCATTTACTAGTTTCATGAGTTAGTTTTTTTTTAGTAAATTAAATATTCCATCAATGTAAACATTTTAAAAATGTGTCTCGGACTTCCTATAATCTCCCAAGAAAAGATACTCAGACACAATTGGGAGAAACTTGCCATCTGTATTATTTTGATGTGGCACTTTGTCAAATTTCTAAGAGCTTGTGTCATTTTCAGACAACCTATTTTTAAAAGTGGCATATCAAATTGTAGAAACTCAGTTTTATCTCTTTTGGAGAATTGTTTCATAGTCTCAGTGTTATTTTTACTTGATTTGAAATTAAAAAGCTGTCATGGCGCAAAATTGGCTGTTTATTTGTTATGAACCCATTTTGTGCTCCTCGTGTAGACCACTTTCACCCCATTGTCCCTGACAGATTGTTAATTCTCTTAATTAAGAACTGAATGAGGTCACTTCAAAGTTTCCAGTTCTTCAAAGAAGCCAAATCTAACTTTTTAAGTCTAATAATATAAATTTCAACATAATATCACTCTCGTTGCTTACTCACGGAAATCATATACCTCCCTGTTCCCAAAAACTTATCTTTTCTTGTAGATCCAAACCAGCAAATCAACCATAACATCACTAAACTATTTCAGATACACTACCAACAGTGTTATACCAAATAATGGATGAACAGTTCATATTGAATTAGCATGAACCAGCAGAGATATTTTTTGCTATTGTACCCTCGGTAATTGACATCAAAACCAAGGCAAATTACATAAAATTTTCTATAATGCCTTAACTAATCAGTGTGTGACAAGCAAGATTTTAATTTCATACAATTACAATTAACATTACTTTTACTTTCTAATGGAGATGGTAAGGAGAGTGGGATGAGAATGGGTCTGCTTTAGTTTCCTATTCAACCTGATCAGAGATATTATGACAGTCCTCTGGAACAGGTGTGACTCGAAACCCAGATCTTTTGGCTCAGAGGTAAGGTCACCAACACTGTGCCACAAGAGTCATCTGGGTCCGCGTTATATCCTTATTTTATCTGGAACTATTATCACACACAACCAAACAATTTTCCCACTGAAAATGACAGTGAGTCTGCTTTTTAAAAAAAATGTATTAGTTAGGGGTAATGCTAGCATCAAAAGGTGAGGGTGGAGTGGGTCCACTTTATATAAAGAAGGGCTCTGTTAACAAGTTTCAGCTGGGCAGGGCATTACCTATTACCAAGGGAGCTCATACTCAATGAGGAGATTAATTAGTAATTCCCCAAATACCATGTTGGGGTTATCACAGCCCGTTGGAACATTGGTATTGAGAGTGGAGTAGCATAAAGGTAGTAGAACCACCTTGATTATTTCAACGCTGACTTTAAAATTATTCATTTTGCCACATTAGTAATTCAGTGTTTACTTAAACTTTCTTATTCACATGGCAGTTTTAAGAGTACAGTTATGACTGACACATTCCAATACCAAAAAGGCCTGGCAACATTTTCACCTTTCATGTTTTATTGAATTGCATCAACATAACCAATAACTGCCTTACTTAGTAAATAACACTGGATCAATGCAGGCTTTCCATAATTTCAGCAAGTAACTGTACTAACTGTATTTGCAATTAGCTAATTTAAAGAAACAAATACTATTAGCCCTTTAAATAACTTAGAATATATGTAACTGTTAAAAGGAAGTTCTCTCAATTCTTTTTGACAGGCTCTTGGAATGACACTCTCTTGCATTTCATAGATCACCAATTTATAGTTTAATGAATTTGAATACAAATAGCCATAGCAACATTAAAAGAAAGCCATTTGGCCCTTTGAGCCTGCTCTGCCATTCAATATGATCATGGCTGATCATCCATCTCAGTACCCCATTCCCACTTTCTCCCCATACCTTTTGTTTCATTTAGCTAAGAACTATATTTAACTCCTTTTGGAAAACATACAATGTTTTGGATTCAACTGCTCTATGTGGCAGAGATTTCCACAGGTTTACCACTCTGGGTGAAGAAATTTCTCCTCACCACAGTTCTAAATGGTCTGTGCCATATCCTTAATCTGTGACTCCGGTTCACAATCAACAAGATTATCCATCCTACATTTTCCTGTCTAGTTCTCATAGAATTTTACAGACAGATCAAAACTGTGGAACACAATATTTTTTGTTGTATACTTTTAATAATTTGAACAATAAACAACTTGGCCTAAGCAGCCAACTTTAATGAGTGTTACTTACAATTGTTTAAGAGGTTGTTCAATGAGTTGTTTTAATGATTTTCTGCAACTGATACAGAGGCTAATGCCCAATACATTCCTGTCCAAATAGCGTGCCAGTTAAAATACAACCATTTGTTTTTTAGACATATTGTGGCCATAAAGGACAATCTTAAGTCTTGATGGAAGAATTTCATCCTTATGAAAATAATTCCTGAGCACTGAATTATTTTAATTTTGAATAAAGTCAGTAAAATTCACATGGAATCAGGATTAAAAAGAAATTGACCAAACAATGAATTAATACTACATATAATCTGCCTGTTGCTTCAAATTTCCAAGTAAATTATGAATGAATCTTTCACAAATTAAAATAGCAAGAATCAATAATGAGTATCAGCAATACTGATTATGTCCATTTTTGTAGCACATGTGCTTTGATGTTTGATGTGACTTAAATTGAGATTTAAGGTTACTTCCTTGTCAACATTGTTTGAAATCCATACATTGTCAGCCAGTGTGTTCCAGTCATTGATCATAATGGTGTCCGAATTGAAGGATTGTTGATTGAGATATCAACATTGCACATTTTAGATATAATTTGAAGTTACTTATCAGTAAATTGGGGAGGTGACCGCCCAGTGGTATTATCAGTGGTCTGTTAATCCAGAGACCAAGTAATGTTCTGGGGACCCAGGTTCAAATCCCACCATGGCAGGCGGTAGAATTAGAATTCAATAAAAATATGGAATTAAGAGTCTAATGATGACCATGAATCCATCAGTTGATTGTTGGAAAAATTCATCTGGTCCCCTTTAGGGAAGGAAACTGCCATCCTTACCTAGTGTGGTCTACATGTGATTCCAGACCCACAACAATGTAGTTGACACTTAACTTGGGCAATTAGAGACGCACAATGAATGCTGGCTTAGCCAGCAACACCCTCATCCCATGAATGAATTTTAAAAAAAAACCTTAGTCTGAATTTTGGTTTATTGGTTGATGGGCCAATGGCAGGACATAGAGAAAACAATTAAATTTTGCACACTCTGTCGAGACCAAGCTCTTGAAGATCAGGTTTCCCCTACTACAACATCAATAATATACCTCAACCTTGATCTTATAGAACACTCTTTTAAATTGGTGTGAATAGTTTGGTTTCTCAAACAAACCAGAGACTTTAAGACTTCTTTACAATGCGCATAAGCAACTTAATAGGCTGCAACTAACAAGTACTGGATAATAGGTTGCAGAAAATAAGAGGTATTCCTCCCATCATTTACAGCAGAATTCAAGTTCACATTCCAGAGGTGAATAGACACTATGTTGAATATCTATCAGAGGTTCAGCAACATTTTATAAAATATGCATTAAATGTACATTTAAATCGAAAGAGTATTGTTAGTAATTTTGGCCTGGATTTTTCCAAGTCAGTTAGTCATTGTTCCTGCATAGATGAGAGTTATGTACAGGAACGTGCAGAAACCCCATCACAGCAGATTCTAAATTGAAGTTTCTGCTGAACAATTCCTGAACCTTCAGAAACCTGCCTGGAACCTTCAGAAAATCTCCATAAAAGATAGAGAATTCCAATGAAATTAAGTAAATAGTTATTCAGGAAATGTTAGACTATTAAATACATAGTCAATTGCCTGAGTAACTATTCAACTGACCCCATACTTAGCTCACACACAGCATTCCTTCTAATTTCTTTCCTTTGTGGCAGTGACTTCCAGAACTGGAAATCAATGCTGTGAATAGCATCAGCACACATCACCATGCGCAGGTCCTTGGAGTGGCTGCACACACACGCAGCACAGCATTGCTCACACATCCCCAATCCCATTTACACCCTATCCTTTGCTCCATACCCAATTCCCCTGTCACTGAATACGCTTTCACCCACAACACCTTTTTATCCCACTCCAACCCATCCCCCAACTTCTCATCTACTGGTTACAGCCCCCGGTCCACAGCTCTGCAGCTGACTTCTTTTTTTCCCTTCCACTGAACATCTTCCTCTTCTTTCACCTTTCCCTTCCTCCCCTCCACAACAGAATCTCTTATCTCTACCGCTGGTCTCCACCTCCACTTACCATGGTCTGCACCCGATTTTTTTACAGTCATAGAGTCAGAGAGAGAGAGAGAGAAAGAGAGAGACAGCACAGAAACAGACCCTTCAGTGCAAACTTATCCATGCCAACCAAATATCCTAAATTAATCTCGTCCCATTTACCAGCATTTGGCCCATATCCCTCAAAAGCCTTCCTATTCATGTACTGATCCAGATGTCTTTTAAATGTTATAATTGTACCAGCCTCTACCACTTCCTCTGACAGTTCATTCCATACACGCACCACTTTTGCATAAAGCTGCCCCTTAGATCCCTTTTAAATCTTTCCCCTCTCACCTTAAACCTATGCCCTCTAGTTCTGGACTCCTCCAACCCAGAGAAAAGACCTTGTCTATTCACCCGATCCATGCCCCTCATGATTTTATAAACCTCTAGAAGGTCATCCCTGAGCCTCCGATGCTCCATGGAAAACAGTCCCAGCCTATTCAGTCTCTCTATAGCTCAAACCCTCCAACCCTGACAACATCCTTGTAAATCTTTCCTGAACCCTTTCAAGTTTCACAACATCCTATAGCAGGGAGAACAGAATTGCACAAAATATTCCAAAAGTGGCTTAATGACCTGCAACATGACCTCCCAACTCCCATTCTCAATGCTCTGACCAATAAAGGAAAGCATACTAAATGCTTTCCTCACTAACATATCTACCTGAGACTCCACTTTTAAGGAACTATGAACCTGCACTCTAAGGTCTGTTTGTTCAGCAACTCTCCCCAGGACCTTACCATTAAGTGTATAAGTCCTGTCCTGATTTGCCATTCCAAAATACAGCACCTCACATTTGTGTAAATTAAACTCCATCTGCCACTCCTCGGCCCATTGGCCCAACCAATCAAGATCCCGTTATACTCGGAGGTAAACTCCAATTTCGGAGTTATCTGCAAACATACCAACTAAACCTCCTATGTTCACATCCTTCTACCGATGGACCCAACCCCCACACCACACATTCCCCGGATCCAAAAGTCACTGGATCCATTTCTCCCACCCATCTTGACCTATTCTAAATGCCGCATCACTTCACTAGAGAACTTGCAACATGGCACCCTAACCCTTTCAACTCGACCCTGAGCATCTGGCATCCTATCCCTACTCAGCTGGCACTGTACTTAGCTGGCATCCTACTCTCCCAACAGCTTAACATCACATTTACCTCATGTACTTACTATTTGATAGTTGCTGTCAAAGTGCAAGTGTGGATCTCAAAGTTTCAGAATAGAGCAGCAGACTGCTGTCAAAAGAGGGCCTGCTTCCGAGCAATGAAAGAACTGTCAGAATTGAAGTTTGGCTACACATTGCTGAAGAAACCAAGGTTGAAATTCTCCTCTCAGGAATGTGGAACTCTTTCCTTTCATAACAAAAAGGGTGGTGTGGCAATCGGAGTGAGATTGTCACTTCTTAGAAAATCTGGCCCATGAATTAATAAAGAAAGCATTTGTATGAAATGTCTTTTGCCACTATCTTAGTGTGGGTATAACCCATTTATTTTAAACAGATTAATCCTTCGGATTATGATTATTATCTAATAATAATACTACAACTAGCTATTTCCAGCCTTTATTTTGAAAAATAGTTCCACCTGCAGGAAACTATCATGATATTATGATTTTTAGCAATATTAGTACAATTTTACAAATACAATATTTTACTATATTTTATATAACCAAAGTATTTGGTATTACATGACTGAATTAATAGCAATACAATATTCAAAAATAATTTACAAAAACAAAAACATGTCTGACCTGTTCATTCCCGGTAAGTTTCCCCAAAAATAGCGAGCTCTGTGTGCTGCCGATACATCTATTGCATCAATCATAACTGGGTTACACTGTAGAGAGCAAAATAGGAAAAATATTATTGCTGGAGAAGATACCTACAAGAACAAATGATCCACAGCTGGCTTGATCAACGTATGCCCCAGTGGGTTGTGTGTTTGTACTGAGACTCTTGCCCTCCTATGCAAGCTCCAGTGCCCTAAAAGACAATGGTCAAGATAACAGAATGGGACACCCAGACCCAAGTGGAGGATGAGTATGAATGAAAGTGTGTGAGAGAAAATGTGATTATAAAAGGGAGAGTCAGTGACAGAGAGAGAGAAAGAGAGAGAGATAAGTATGTGAGAGACAGATAGTGATACTTGACATTTTTGATGGTCACCTTCATTTATCACACGTTACAAAAAATTATGAATTTATGTGGAACATAGAACAGTAGAGCATAGGAACAGGCCCTTCAGCCCACTGTGTCCGTGCTGACCATGATGCCATTCTAAATTAATTCCATTTGCCTGCACATGATCCATATCCCTCTACTCCCTGCCTATTCACATGTCTGTCCAAATGCCTCTTAACTGTTGCTATTTGTATCTGCTTCCACCACATCCCCTAGCAGTGCATTCCAGGCACACAGGAAAACCTATCCACACACCAGGCGCAGAGAGAAGAAAACCCAGGTTAAAAGGCAACTGCTTCTGTCCCCCACACTTGTCCAAACTCCGCTGAGACCAGCTCAGAATGTATGGCATTAGAGAGGAATGCAAGGTGTTAATTAAACTCAATTCTTTAGTTCTGCCTCAGTCCTTTCTTCTTTTTTTGGTGATCAGGAGTTGAAGCTTAGCCTGACTCTCCAGCTGTTTCTTCAGCAAAAATGTTTTCAGAATTTAATATAGGTAATGGGGGTTTCATCATAACCACCTAGAAAGCCACCAAAAGACTGCCATTACCTCCTTTCGAAGAGGCACACTGAATTCAGACACTCGACTGGGCAGCATTTGTCCATGAGAAATCCCTGATAGCTGACAGACTGTGATTGGCTGGCAGCAAAGTATTGCTCAGTAGTGTAAATGAGGGAGAGGTGACTACTGTTGGCATTGCATTTACCCAAGCAATCCAGGACGCAAGTGAATAGGGGCTGGATATGGGACTGCAGGGGGGGAAGGGAATGGCAGCAAGTGCTGGAGATGCTGGCTCTCAGCAATATTTACCCCCTCCATTTACAATGCTGCATCCCTCAATTTGGCACTTGTTTCCAATGACGGAACCCTCCTGGCAGCTAGCAAACAACCTCAGCAGGATTTGCTTTGTGGGGTTTCCACAAGAGATACCCTGCCTCTGGTTGAAAACCTGTTGTGGTGAGTGAAGACCCTCAATTGGGCAATTAATTGACAAAGAGATAAGAAGGCCATCTGTGAGCCTTCTGAACCCGAACAGTAGGGGATGATGCAGGGTGGCAGTGGGATCCCTCTCCTTGCCTGCCCCAGGAAAAGCACTCCTGCCACCAAACATGCCTGGGAAAAGGGCATTAAATTCCACCCATTATTGATGTGGAAAATGAAAAACTAGCACCTATATAATTTTAGATAGTAGGGTTACATTTTGTGTGAACAGTGGACTTTTTTGGAGGGCCTGGGTGAACGCCTCATCTTCCGCCTCGGAACACTTCAACCCCAGGGCATCAATGTGGACTTCATCAGTTTCCTCATTTTCCACTCCACCCCCCCACCTTACCCCAATTCCAACCTTTCAGCTCAGAACTGTCCTCATGACCTGTCCGACCTGCCAATCTCCCTTCCCACCTATTTGCTGCACCCCCCCCCGACCTATTATCTCCATCCCCACCCCCATTCATCTACTGTACTCTTTGCTACATTCTCTCCAGACCAACCCCACCCCATTTATCTCTCCATCCTGAAGGCTCTCTGCCTCTATTCCTGATGAAGGGCTTTTGCCCGAAATGTCTGTTTTCCTGCTCCTCGGATGCTGCCTGACCTGCTGTGCTTTTCCAGCACCACTCTGATCTAAACTCTGGTTTCCAGCATCTGCAGTCCTCACTTTTGCCTTTTCTGGAGGGTCTGTTGTCAGCTTCCACCATTCTCATTTTCCACAGTATTATTCCTCTTGGGCCTCTGCTATATTTGAGTTACTTAGGAAATGGGAAAAAGGATGAAAAAGATTTGAAGCCAAGATAAACAAAAGGCTCAATGCTGCAACTAACTATGAAAATGATAGTCCATTTGATTTTTATTGATTTTTATCGGAGCCAGTAAGATTAATAATAGCATCAGTCAGTCTTCTGCATTGCTGCATAAAACAAGTGACCAATATGTTATTTAAAACAGGAAATTATTTCAATAATTTCCCTCAATCAAGTATCAGCAATAGGTGAGAGATGAAGGCTTTTCCCTCCTGGCCAAATTCATTAAAGTTTGGATGTCATTAATAGTACACATCTGAATAGCATTTCCCCACAAATTAATTGCAAGAGTAGTTTTCTTTTAAAAGATATAAATTTCCATTCATGTCAATACATTAATAAAGTAAGTTAATTTTTAAAACAATAAAATTAGTAGAGTAATTGCTTTCTTAAAAGTAGCCATTAGTCCTTCCAGGACATTTGCTTACAATAAACAACAGGAAAGAAGGTTTTTAGATACTCAAGTCAGTATGGGTTACCTAACCGTAGGTTTTTACTGACCAGTGTATCAAAATTGCAACATTTATACTGGATTTTTTTCTATTCCAGACAATGCAATTTTACTGGCTGAGGACATCACAAAGGTCTCATGTTCTCAACCTCGCTCCTTGCCTGAGGCATAGTGGCTCTTAGGTCAAACCACCACCCGTCATTTCTTTCTACTGACAGCACAGCCCTAACCCTCTGGGACCATGACAACCTTACTTTTACTTTACCCTTTTTCATATTGAGCCAAGATTGTAAATGAGCATATTAATACAAATCCTAATAATTTGCAGCCATTTTCATTTATGTTTGCCCATGCACACAGCAAAAATCAATTCAAAGCTGATTTTGCATTCTTTCTTCATTATTAAGAGCCATAAACACTTCATACTGCGCTGCTACAGTGTCATATAATTATAAAGAGCCTAGAAAGGGCGAGAAACAATTCAGTGGGACTGCATTTAAATACTACCTCCAAGAAACGTGAAATATCCCTTTTATCATTGACTCCCATGGCAACAACATTTTCAAATAACCAAAAGAAAGGCCTGTCTTCCCACTCCTTCGGTTTGGTGTCATGAAGTAGTCGGTAGAATTCAAAGAAGAGTCTTCCTGTGCCCTCTGCAAAAAAACACAGCAAAGTCATGCTGATGAGTATCGGATTCACCAGATGGAATTCACTAATATATAACCTCTTCATTAGCAGCAAATCAATGGATACATTTATGCTTGCATTAATGCATATTAAAGTGAGATTTGTGCAAAACAATTCCAGGGTCTGAACTGTGCACTGACCTATAGTATATATTTTTCATGTCAAGAGAACTGTTTGAAATGAGTGAGGGAAGTGAAATTCAGAGCAATGTTCTGGTTCCTGATTGTCATCCATTATTCCCTGCCAATAGTATGTAAATGTGTTGAGTGGTCAGAATCAGGCTCAATTTCTCTCCAGATGACTGTTAATATTCCTCTCAAGCTCATATGTGAATAATGATCATGTGCACTTGAAGGATGCAATGCAATATTCACAAACATGAGCAGGGGAGGGTCAGTGAGAGAAAAGGGACAAAATATATGAGCTTTTTCTGTTGTTTTGGTACAAAAATATCAATTATTTGAGAATCCAACTTCCAACTCACTTGAATTGATTAAGTACTCACAGTCACATAACTTTTATTCAAGACTGGAGGCCTGTGACCAGTGGAGTGCTACAAGGATTCACTACTTTTCATCATTTATATAAATGATTTGGATGTGAGCATAAGAGATATAGTTAAGAAGTTTGCAGATGACACCAAATTGGAGGTGTAGTGGACAGCAAAGATTAAATCGGATTATAACAGGATCTTGATCAGATGGGCCAATGGGCTGAGGAATGGCAGATGGAGTTTAATTTAGATAAATGCGAGGTGGTGCATTTTGGGAAAGCAAATCTTTGCAGGACTTATACATTTTATGGTAAGGGAGTGTTGCTGAACAAACAGACCTAGGAGTGCAGGTTCATTATTCCTTGAAAGTGGAGTCGCAGGTAGATAGGATAGTGAAGAAGGTGTTTGGTCAGAGTATTGAGTACAGGAGTTGGGAGGTCATGTTGCAGTTGTACAGGACATTGCTACGCCACTTTTGGAATGTTGCTGCAATTCTGGTCTCCTTCCTATTGGAAGGATGTTGTGAAACTTGAAAGGGTTCAGAAAAGATTTACAAGGATGTTGCCAGGGTTGGAGGATTTGAACTATAGGGAGAGGTTGAATACGCTAGGGCTGTTTTCCTTGGAGTGTCAGAGGTGGAGGGATGACCTTATAGAGGTTAATAAAAGCATGAGGGGCATGGGTAGGGTAAATAGACAAGGTCTTTTCCATGGGGTGGGGGAGTCCAGAACTAGATGGCATAGGTTTAGGGTGAGAGGGGAAAGATATAAAAAAAGACCTAAGGGGCAACTTTTACATAACAGAGGGTGGTGTTTGTGTGTGGAATGGGTTGCCAGAGGAAGTGGTGGAGGCTGGTACAATTGCAACGTTTAAAAGGCATCTGGATGGATATATGAATAGGAAGGGTTTGGAGGGATATGGACAGGTGCTGGCAGGTGGAACTAAATGGGATTGGGATATCTGGTTGGCATGGGAGTTGGACCGAAGGGTCTATTTCCATGCTGTACATCTCTATGACTCTAAATGACTTGGCTATTAAAAACCAATTGACAAGGCATTTAAATTTGCTGATAATGGTTTCCTGACAATTGTCTGCAAGTTGATGAATTTTTAAGCAACGATTTTGTAAATAATCATCTGCAGACAAATTGCAATAACAGAGGTTACATTACAAAATTAAATATTAACGAAGTTAATCAATATTGCCTAACCTTTGAGGAAATTTATTCCACTTATAGACTAGTATCTAAATTATCAAATTAATTGATCTGTACCAAATAAATATTACAGATGTTGGGTAGTTCTGTAATTCTGAAAATTGTAGGGTAAAAATTGTTAGACACATTATCATACAATGAAATTTATCTACATGCGATTCTTCTCTTGCCTGCTTTAAATTTTTTTGTTTCTTCAGAAACAGGAATACTGAAGATAATTGCATTGCATTCACATAAATCACAGACGCTAATTTATGTAACAGTGATATGATGCCAAGTTACATTTTTAAAATTGGCTTTTGGGTAAACAAAACTTTGAATCAACCACAGTGAACAGCGGGAGTGAATCAACTACTTGCTGAATGAACTATGGCAGCATTCCGCATTTCAGAGTTTAGGTCACAGATACATTACCAGTAGATTAGCCAAAGCACAAAATTCTGGAGTTACAATGTGCTTAATGTAAAAATTCTCAGGAAATTCTTTTTCTCAGCTGGAAAAACATAGCAGAAAACATGTTTATTTTTACAGTAATGACACAAAAGCATAGGAAATTCCATAGCAATTAAAATAAATTAATTAAATGTTGTCCAATATTTCCAATACATTCCAGAGGCTGTTTGTACGTTCCTGCTAAGTGATGAGAATGACTGCTTTCAATGAATCATTTATGAAATGTCGCTGGTCAAATTAGGACAGGATGGTGGCATTGTAGAAATATAATGACACAAGTAATTTAAGAGCTCAGTTCACGCTCTGGGGACATGGGTTCAAATACTGTCATGGCAGATGAAATTTAACTTCAATTGACAAAATCTCAATTTAATTCTTAGTTTCATTAATGGTGATCTGGAAACAATCACTGATTGTCCTTAAAACCCATCTGGTTTATGAATGTCCTTCCCAGAAAGATATCTGCCATCCTTAGAGTTGTAGCACTTCACGAAACAGAAACATGCCCTCTGGTCCATTGAGTCTGCACTGGTGAAAAATAACCACCTAACAATTCTAATTGCATTTTCCAGCACTTGGACTCTCATGCCTTGGCATTGCAAGTGTCACCTTATCTGGGTGACTCCAGTCCCACAACAGCATGATTAACTCTGAACTGAAATTGCCTAGCAAGTCACTCAAGATTAGAGTGGTGCTGGAAAAGCACAGCAGGTCAGGCAGCTTCCAAGGAGCAGGAAAACCGATGGTTCGGGCAGGAGCCCTTCATCAGGAATGAGGCTGGAAGCCTAGGGAATAGAGAGATAAATGGGAGGAGTGTGTATGGGGAGAAGGTAGCTGGGAGTGCAATAGATGGATGGAGATGGGGTAAAGGTGATAGGTCGGAGAGGAGGGTGCAGTGGATAGGTGGGAAGGAAGATCTCCATGACACCAGCATGCCAATCAACCCTGCCACCCCGTAGCTGAACATTTCAACTCCTCCTCCCACTCTGCCAAGGGCATGCAGGTCCTGGGCCTCCTCTACCACTAGTCCCTCATCACCCGACGCCTACAGGAAGAGCGCCTCATTTTCCGCCTCAGAACTCTTCAACCCCAGGGCATCAATGTGGACTTCACCAGTTTTCTCATTTCCCCTCTCCCCCCCACCTTACCCCAACTCCAAACTTACAGCTCAGAACCATCCTCATTATCTGTCCCACCTGTCAGTCTTCCTTCCCACCTATCTGCTCCATCCTCCTCTCCGATCTATCACCTTTACCCCTTCTTCCATCCACCTACTGCACTCTCAACTACCTTCTCCCCAGCCCCACCCCCGAGGCTTCCAGCCTCATTCCTAATGAAGGGCTCCCGCCCGAATTGTCGATTTTCCTGCTCCTTGGATGCTGCCTGACCTGTTGTGCTTTTCAGCACCACTCTAATCTTGACTCTAATCTCCAGCATCTGCAGTCCTCACTTTCGCCTCACAAGTTACTCAGTTAGGGATAGATAACAATACTAGCCTTGCCAGTGATATCCATTAAACAATAATATTTATTCTTTAATACTGACAATACATATTAATTATTTAGATGAGAAAACTAAATGTAAAGTCTCTAAATTTGCAGATCATATTAAGCTGAGCTGCGAGGAAGATGAAGAGATGCTTCAGTGTGATTTGTTAAGCTGAATGAGTGGGCAAATGCACGGAAGATGCAGTATGAGGATAACTGTGACATTATCCACTTTGGTATCAAAAACGAAGTCAGAAGTCACACGATACCAGGTTATAGTTCAACAGATTTATTTTAAATCACAAACTTTCAGACTTCACCTGATGATAAAGCAGTGCTCCGAAAGCTTATGATTTCAAATAACTGTGTTGAACTATAACCTTGTGTCATGTGACTTCTGAATTTGTCCATCCCATCCAACCTCTACATTATGGATATCAAAAACAGGAAGACATTGTTTTTGGAATGGCTACAAATTGAGAATGGGAACATGCAAAGAGGCCCGGGTGTCCCCATACACCAGTCAGTGAAGGTAAGCATGCACGTGCAGCAGGTGGTAAAGATGACAAATGGCATGTTGGCCCTCAGTGACATGATTCAAGTATAGGAACAGAATTGTCTTGCGGCAATTATTCAGAGCCTTGGTGAGACCACACCAGGAATATTGTATATTTTTTTTGGTCTTATTTGAGGAAGGATGTTCTGGTTATAGATGGAGTGGAGCAAAGTTTGAGCAAATTAAACTAGCAATGCATGACTCAGATATGAGGAGGTTGAATCAGTTAGGGCTATATTTGCCAGAGTTCATAAGAATGAGGAAGGATCTCACAGAAATCTATAAAATTATAATAGGACCAGTCAAAATAGATGCAAAAAGGATGTTCTTGATGGTTGGGGGGTCCAGAACCAGTGGCCACGGTCGAAGGATACGTATGGAGTCAGCTATTACAAGGGGGCATAGCTTTAAATTAAGGGGGGTTAGATATAGGACTGATGTTAGGGGTAGGTTCTTCACTCAGCGAGTCGTAAGTTCATGGAATGCCCTGCCAGTAGCAGTAGTGGACTCTCCCTCTTTATGGGTATTTAAGCGGGCATTGGATAGGTATATGGAGGATAGTGGGTTAGTGTAGGTTAGGTGGGCTTTGATCGGCGCAACATCGAGGGCTGAAGGGCCTGTACTGCGCTGTATTCTTCTATGTTCTAATAAACCATTTAGGACTGAGATAAGAAATAATTGCTTGGCCCAGAGAATGGTCAGCCTGTGGAATTTGCTACCACAGAAAGCAGTTCTGGCTGAAACATTGTGTGATTTCAAGAAGAAGTTTGATATAGCACTTCGGGCAAAACAGGATCAAAGAATATGGGAGGAAAAGCAAAAACTGTCTTACTGAAAGGATGATCAGCCATGATCAAAATAACGGCAGAGCAGGCTGAAAGGGTTGAATAGTCTCCTCCTGCTCCTATTTTTTCTGTTTCTGTTTAATAAAAGAAAGGGTTCTAACAATGGAACACAGTGCATTTGTTCACCCTTTCTTTTAGTTTCTTGCTTTCCTTTTTTTTCCATTTTTTGGACTATTAGGATAAATCATCCACTTGAATACATCCTGAGATGCAATTTGACAAGAAATGCCAGGAATGTGCAATTCGAAATTTCCCTTACTCTCTTTTTACACACTTTTTCTAAGGTTAATATTTTAAGTTTATTGTCTAGATCTCCTTTACCTCCAACAATTAACTTCTGAGTCACGATTTTAATTTTTTTATTTGATTAGATTAGCAGAAAGATAGTAAACAAGCTAATTTTCTTTCAGATAATGGACCTTTAGTGGTTAATCACAGTTCATTTGAGGCTTGAAACAATGTTGTGGTGTTTAGCTGATAACCAGGCTTGCCTTTTTCACGACTCAACTGTTGCTGAAGGACAGATATTGAAAAGGGAATACTTCATGGATGCTTGTGACGTAATGACAGAAGAGTCCCACCTGCCATGATGATATGTCATAACATGTCTGAACAGGTTGATTTTTTTATCCTGATATTAATTATAAGCCAGTTACTGCAGGATGATGCTTTAAATTGACAGTTACTATTCCTGGAAGCCAGAATATTATACGGTCAAAAAAGCTAGAAGGAAATGACTGTTTTTCTTTTGCTTTCTGAACAATACTTGCAACCTGATAATCGGATAATCTTCAGTGACATCAAGAAAAAACGTTGCATTTTGAAAAATAAAAACTGGATTGCACTCATATAACTACAATATGAAAAGTGAAAAGTCACACGAAGTAGGCTGGTATTGTGTTACTATTGGGTAAAAACAATGACTGCAGATGCTGAAAACCAAATACTGGATTAGTGGTGCTGGAAGAGCACAGCAGTTCAGGCAGCATCCAACGAGCAGCGAAATCGACGTTTCGGGCAAAAGCCCTTCATCAGGAATAATGTTACTATTATTCATACATCTAGAGATGTGGTTATCATTTGATGCCAAGGTTAAAAATCTATGCAATGGTATTTGCTGATGCAGTGATAGTGGTTGTGCTACCAGAAATGGATCTCCCAGGGCAGAAGCTCAGTGTATGAAAACTGAATATATGATCTGATTTGGAACACCACAGTCTCAACATGAGCTGTCAAGCAAGTGGCCACAACTTCCCAGGTCTGTCCTCGATTGATTGATGGTTGTCTAGATTTTCAGAGACTTCACCATTCAGCTCAGTTTCAAGGTTGTGATTGGTGTTGTTCACAATCACCAGGAAATGTGCCATTGAGAATAGCTGTCAGTTTCTACAGCATAGAATGTGTTCTCATTGATACTGCAAGATGTCAGGGTTTTATTTAATGGGAGTGCTTTGTTAGCTCTCAGCCAATAGGTTTTTTTTTGTTCACACTGTGCCGAAAATGTGTCAATGGGACCAACTAAGAATTGAGATTTAATTAAAAATAAAACTGTCAGTTCAGTTCAGAATCTGAGTATGATCATACTAATGGAGGAACAATGTATTGTGTCTTCCATTTTACAAGGTCAGTTAAAAACCTTCACAACATGCATAATACTCTGCAGGTCACACTGATTCCCATGTTGATTCCTGCTGGAAGGGATATGTGGAGACCATCTGTCACACTTTCTATGTAAGCAGGATGGTTGAGAGTCTACACAAAAACTTATTAAACAAATGACTGATATAAAATTTTGTTAAGTTTACAGACTTGCTGATAGCAGACCCAATGAACCTACTGTAGAAATGGATGGTTACCTTACAGGCAGATGGATGAACTTTGTAGAGCAATTATTCAAAGACAATGATGTAGTCTCATATGAGACCTGCTCAAATGTAACCTGCACAAAACACGCTTAAGTCCTGTACTTGAGTGTGACCTCATAATAGATGTGATTCTAAAAGTGTAGACATTACTTTCCCAAATTACTTGTAACGACCTTGTTTCAGACAGAAAATTTGAATATTTTACAATTTTATCTGGTCTAGGCTAGAGCTCTGTTTCATTCCTTTTGGTATATTCCATACATTTGTCAGTTTGAGTTCATGACTGTACTCTTGCCTAAGTAAAAAGGTTGAGAGTTCAAGTCTGCAAAATATGTGTGGGAGTTTATGTGTGAAGTCCTTAATAAGTACTTTGCATTGGTATTCACCAAGGAGAAGGACGAGGATGGTGATAAGATTAGGATGGATATATTTTGGAACATGTCAATATTAAGGAGGTGGAGATGTTGGATGTCATTAAAAGTAGAAAAATCTGCAGGGCCTAATGGAGACATATCCTATCTATCCCAGGATACTGAAGCGGCGAGGGGTGGGGCGGGGGGGAAGAGGGGGAATGCTGGGCTCTTGTCAGAGATAGTCAAAGATGAGTTCGCAGAAAACTAAAGGGATAATCCAGGAAATTATAGGTGGGTGAGACTTATATCAATTGTAGGGAAATTATTGGAGAAGGTACTTCGGGGCAGAATTTATGTGGAGAAGAATAGACTTATTAGGGATAGTCAGCATGGCATTATGCAGCAGAGTGTTGTCTCACAAACTTGTTTGAATTTTTTGAGGAGGTAACAAAGATGGTTAATGAGATGAGGGTTGGGCAGTGGTTGTTGCCTACATGGGCTTTACTAAAGCATTTGACAAGGTACGCTGATCCAGAAGATTAAGTCACATGGCATCCATGATGAGTCGGCAAGTTGGACACAAAATTTGCTTAGTCATGGAAGGCACAGGGTAGTTGTGAAGAGGTGTTTTTCTGGCTGGAGGTCAGGGAGCAGTGGTGTTCCACAAGAATCAGTGCTGGGACTCTTTTTTTGTGATATATATTAATGATTTGGATGAAAATGAAGGTGCTTTGATTAATATGTTTCCAAAAGGACACAAAAATTGGTGGAGTTGCAGATGGTTTGGAAGATTATCACCCAAAGGTTACAGCGGGATAAGACCAGTTGCAAAGTTAGGCAGAGTAATGGCAGATGAAGTGTGAAGTGATACATTTTAGGAGGTCAAATGCAAGAGACAAGTATACAGTAAATGGCAGGACCCCTGGGAGCATTAATATGCATAGAGATCTTGGAGTGTAAGGCATAACACATGCTTGCCTTCACCAGTGCAAGCACTGAGTATAAAAGCTGGCAAGTCATGTTGCAACTTAATAAAACATTAGTTAAGCCACATTTGGAGTATTATGTGCAGTTTTGGTTGCAACACTATCGGGAAGATGAAGAGATTTTGGAGAGGTTTACCAGATGTTAGCTGGATTGGAGTGCATTAGCTATAACTAGAGATTGGACAAACTGGGATTGTTTTCACTAGTGTCAAAGGCTGGGATAGAAGTATATGAAATTATGAAGGCATGGATAATTAGAGGTTTTATTTTTACCCAGGGTGGAAATGTCAAATATGAAGGGGCACAGGTTTAAGATGAGAGGGGAAAAGTTTAAAGGAATTTTGCAAGGAAAGATTTTTTTAACACAGAGGTTGGTAGATGCCTAGAATATGCTGCCAGTGGAGGGGACAGAAACAAAGACGATAGGCATTTAGATAGACACATTACCAGACAGGGAATAGAAGAATACAGACCATTTGCAGGCAGTGGGATTAGTTTAGAATGGCATTATGGTGGGCTGAAGGGCTTGTTCCTTTGTTTTACTGTTCTATGTAAATAATAAACTGAATATTGGACTTTATATTTACATTCATGTTTGCATCTCACAACTGGGTAAAACTAGTACTGAAAACATAGATTATCAAGATGAGAAATAATTTAAATACAGGAAGAATTCTGAATTAAAACTTTTCAACCTGTAATCATTAGGAATTCACAATATTTTCAATGTTTCAGACATGTCCAATTGAGGCACAGTAAAATCAATATTGAATTAGCAAGTATCCAAAATGATAGTTCCAGTGCTGTATATATATCCTAAGCTAATGAGATGTCATTGATGAATGGTTTTCTGATACATCAGATAACAGAATTGAGAATAGTATGATGCACTTTCCACGAAAGGATGAATACGGACATCACAGATAAGATGACACAGAAACATATATCCTGTGTACGAGTTGTTGTTTATACCCACACTATTAAGAAGCAGACAAGTTTCACCTATAGAACAACATAAAATTATTGGGAGAATCATCACTGAGATGCAGTCATAGAGTCATAGAGATGTACAGCATGGAAACAGACCCTTAGGTCCAACCTGTCCATGCCGACCAGATATCCCAACCCAATCTAGTTCCACCTGCTAGCACCATGCCCATATCCCTCCAAACCCTTCCTATTCATATACCCATCCAAATGCCTCTTAAATGTTGCAATTGTACCAGCCTCCACCGCTTCCTCTGACAGCTCATTCCATCACGTACCACCCTCTGTGTGAAAACGTTGCCCCTTAGGTTTCTTTTATATCTTTCCCCTCTCACCCTAAACCTATGCCCTCTATTTTTGGACTCCTCGACTCCAGGGAAAAGACTATGTCTATTTATCCTATCCATGCCCCTCATAATTTTGTAAACCTCTATAAGGTCACCCCTCAGCCTCCGACGCTCCAGGGAAAACAGCACCCTATAGCTCAGATCTTCCAACCCTGGCAACATCCTTGTAAATCTTTTCTGAACCGTTTCAGGCTGGGGCTGTTTTCCCTGGAGCATCGGAGACTGAGGGGTGATCTTATAGAGGTTTACAAAATTATGAGGGGCATGGATAGGGTAAATGGACAAAGTCTTTTTCCTGGATCGGGAAGTCCACAGCATTGACTAAAATCTGGTGAATATTGCATTATTAACTGTGAAGAGATAGAAGGAGAGGAAAGGAGATTAGAAATTAGCTTGGAAAAAGGAAATGTGAATCAGTATTTACCTGATGCAGCCAGAATCTCCAAAACAGGCAGTAAGGTCTTGAGATATACTGAAACAGTACTGATTTCTGAAAACCTTGGAAGTGCAGGCTCTCAGTACCATCTCTGTTGATTTACAGTATGGTGTAGCTGAGGAAGTTAAGTCTTCCAACACATACGAGTGAGAAAGAAAGGGAGACATCAGAAAATGGAGATAAACAGACACAAAGAAAGGGAGCCATCTAGAAAAAGAGATAAAGGGAGAGAATAATAAAGGCAAGTATCCAGGATGAGTGAGATAGATTAAACATTATTTTGAGACAGAGATTTTTCAAGCAGATGTTTGGAGGATTCCAGGTCAAAGCGAGATACAAAATAGTATGTACACACATCACAGAGAAAATGAAATAAGGTAAATCAGATTTCAAGAGAATTAAGATTTAGATTGTAAATAAAAGAAAGAGCAAGGAATGATCAGTAGCTATAAATATTCTTGATCACATCCAACATACAATCTTATTAGATTCTATTTGAAATTAATTTTTATATATATGATTACTTTTACAGGCAGGATTAATCTTCGACAAGGAACAGATAAATAAAAAGTACTTTTAGTACTCCATAAAATGATGTCAATTTTGGATGACACATTCACACACTTGATATTCACAACTCTAGTCAGCACAAAAGTGCCCTTGTACCAGTGGAAAGGACACTGTTAATGTAAAGAAAGTCAGAGATATACTAAAGACATAAATTTAATTCAAGTAGTAGATGACTAAATGAAAATACATTTAAATGGTGAAAAAACCCCACCCCATTCACCACAAGAATAAAGCAGAGCTATTTTTGAAAAATTCTTCTTTGACAGCAAAAGCTTTGGATGATTATCTTAATCCTTGGCCAATAAAGGTCAAATTCTTGCTATCTTTTCTGTACCATTATAGAACTACACTATTCAAATGGTTGAATGAACAGCTTTCGATGGCTGCATATTTGTCTTTAAAAGGTAATAATACTGTGATGAGGTAAGGAAGCCTGGGAGTTTTAATGCCCCACAGAGATTATAAGAAAAAAGACATTCTCAATATCAGCAACTGTTATGTTACACAACACTTAAGATGAACTATCAGAAATAGCGACCCAACCTCAAACTATTTTCAGTGACAATTACCCTTTATAATCCATGATCTCCTTCCACATTTTAAATGGGCCACAGATGGCATATAGGAAATTAATTACCAAAATCCAATGTTGGAAAGGAGACTGTACATCAACATTTTCAGTATTTTAAATGGAAAAACCTTTGGGAAAATAGTAGGAGATATATAAACAAGTTTTTGATATGATAGAAAACCAACACATGGCATGGAAAATACAAAGGCTGGATTTTTCTACTCAGGTGGGTAGTTTGTGCTGAGACGTTTTCCAACTCGGTAGATCTGCTTTGGATTAAAGCACCATTCACATGGAATTGTTTGCTTTATTGGAGAGGGAGGGTAACTGTGGGAAGGAGTTGTACCCACCAATTCCAGAAGCAACCCTCGGCAGTCACAAGCCAGGCAACTGCTGAGGCAAGTTGGTTCAAAGGCTCAACTTCAGTTTTCTGGACTTCATCCCAGTTTTAATAAAAGCTGTAATGTCCCCTGGTCCACATGGGTACAGAGTGAGGTGGTGTAAAGATGTGGACCAGGGGACATTACAGCTTTTATTAAAACTGGGATGAAGTCCATCACCTCATAACTTGCATGACAAAACAATGCCTAATCCATATTTCCATATCATTCCCCATGACATCTCATATTCTCCATGCCAGCGCTATGTCAATTTATGACACGCTGTCAATTCACATGTTCTTCATCTCCTACATGCCAACCAAGCCCTAATCCTGCCAAGTGACTCAAATAGCTCCTGATTCTGCTACATTAAATAGTCAATATGGATATTGTGGATGGACTTCCAGAAGGTTTTGCAATAGCTTAAAAACAGAATAAGACTACATTTTGGTCACAGATCATTATTTGGTCAGAAGCTAGAAACCAATGAGAATGGTTGTTCTTATTGTTAGGATGTGACAAGTGGTGTTCCCAGAGTTCTGTATTGTGGCCTCAGCTTTCTATACACGGTTCTGGATTAGTGGTGCTGGAAGAGCACAGCAGTTCAGGCAGCATCCAAGTAGCTTCGAAATCGACGTTTCGGGCAAAAAGCCCTTCTTTTACCTTTTCTATACACAGTGTCTTGTATGAAGGAATAGAGAATTGCACATCCAAATTTGCAGATAACGCTAAGTTAGGAAGCACAGTAAACTGAATGAATGTGAACAGGATGCTGCAGAGAGCGAGGAAAGTTATAGCAGATTGGGATTAGTGATGGGGATATAATGTGATTCGCAAATACTTATTCTACTTATTAAATAAATATTGTGTTTTGAGAAACACAAGTCAGAATACTTCCTAATGGCAAAAATCCTGGAGCTGTGAATGAGTAAAGAGATTTAAGTACACTTGTACACAATCAGCAAAAAAAACTTCAAAAATGTGAATGGAATAAAACCTTTATTTCAAAATGGAATTCAAATGTGAGGAAGTCATGCTTCAGTTGAAACGTGCCTTGATCAGACCTCCATCTAGAGTGCTGCATTTAGCTTTAGAAACCAAACCTCAAAAAAGATGCCATGGCCTTGGAAGGAGACAACAGAGATTCTCCAAACAGAAAAGGTTAATTTATGACACCATATTACAGAAATTTAGCTTGTATTCCCTTGAGTTCATAAGATTGAGGAGTTATCTAGTCAAAATGGTTGAAATGGTAAAGGAATTCAATAGGGTAAATATAAATCAATTATTTTCTCCTGTAGAGAAAACAAGTGGGCATAACCTTAAAATTAGGGATAGACTACTTAGAAGTGAAATCAGAAAGCACTTCCTTAACAAAAAATGGAGTAAAAATTTGGAACTCACTTTCCCAGGAATCTGGATGCTGAAGCAATAAATGAATTTGAGGTGTATATTAACTAGCTAACTCAATGACAGAATAATCAGAGACACTGAGTGGCCTACTCCTGTTGTCAAATAAAACCCTAAGTTTAACCTGTGCTCACAGTAACAAGTTATCCAATCCTAGATTCATGCCAATTTTTCTCATGAATCCTGGTTTGAATTCTCCCAGTCCAATTTCCACTCTTCCCAAAGTAACAAAGGACGGAGCAAAAGTCAAGGTCGATGTTATCAGTCATAGGCATCGGCTTATTCCTCCTTGATCTTTTCATCATTGACTATGCTGCCTTTTCCAGCATCCATCCTTTATGATTCAGCTCTGTGGGACTTCCTTTGCATGTTTCCAGCTCCCTTCAACAAAATTTTCTCTTCCCAACATTGCACCATCAACTAGTGGATCTTCCAAGGAACATTCCTGGCCTGCTCCTCTCAGAACCATAGTCATAGAGATGTACAGCATGAAAACAGACCCTTGAATTCAACTTGTCCATGCCACAAGCTATCCTAAATTAATCTAGTATCATTTGCCAGCATTTGCCCCATATCCCTTTAAACCCTTCCTATTCATATGCCCATCCAGATGGCTTTTAAATGATATAATTGTACCAGCCTTCATCACTTCCTCTGGCAACTCATTCCATACACGCACCAACCTTTGTGTGAAAAGGTTTCCCATTAGGTCCCTTTTAAATCTTTCATTCTGACCTTAAACCTATGCCCAATAGTTTTGGACCTCCCCAACTGGGGAAAACACCTTGTCTATTTACCCTATCCATGCCCCTCAGGATTCATGAACGTTTATAACATCATCCTCAGCCTCTGATGCTCCAGGGAAAATAGCCCCAGCCGACACAGCCTCTCCCTATAGCTCAAACCCTCCAACCTTGGCAACATTCTGCCCTTAACAATCCTCTTTGTTACTTCTTCAAAAACCTGAATCTAGTTCATGAGACAATTTCCCACACACAAAGCCATGCTGACTACCTCTAATCAGTCCTTGCCTTTTCAAATACATGTATTTCCTGTCCCTCAGGATTTCCTCCAACAATTTGCCCATGACTGATGTCAGGCTCACTTCTTTTGTTCCCTGGCTTTTCCTTACCACCTTTCTTACATAGTGGCACCACATTAGCCAACCTCTAGTCTTCCAGCACCTCACCTGTGGCTACTGATGATACAAATATCTCAGCAAGGGGCCCACCAATCACTTCCCTAGCTTCCCACAGAGTTCTAGGGTACACCTGATCAGGTCCTGGGGATTTATCCACTCTTCTTCATGTACATGTTTTTTATCACTGTAATAACCTGGATACATTGAGTCAATATTTAACTGTACATAATGCAGCCAAGCTCTTCCAGCCCATAATGTAGCTTAATTTTTTTTTAAATCGAGAAAATATATATCCTGTCGTACCTTAAATCCCGCTACTAATAATTTGACTTTTGCGAGTTCAATGCAAGGTGGAGGACAGCATACAGTAAAAAAGTATCAAACTATTGAAACAACAACATAATTCATATGCCAAACAGCAGCATGAATAGATATGGCTAAGTGAGCTTATAACCAACAGATCAGATATTAACTCAGTAGTCCTGCCACCTCCAGTTAAGAATCAAAGTGGATAATTAAACAACTAATGACAGAGAGAGTTTCCATAAATAGCCGCATCCTCAATGTTAGGGGAGCCCAGCACATCAGTACAAAAGACAGGGCTTAAGCATTTACATCCATTTTCAGCCAGAAGTGCCAAGTCACTGATCCATCTTGGTGTCCTCCTAAGGTCCTCAGCAGCTGAATGCTAGCCTTCAGACAATTCGATTCACTCCATCTGACATAAGAAATTGCTGAAGGCACTGGATACTGCAAAGGCTATGGGCCCTGACAACATTCCAACAGTAATGTTGAAGACATACTCCAGAACTAGCTACACTTCTACCCAAGTCATTCCAGCAGGCATCCACCCAACAATTTAGAAACCTATCCAGGTATGTCCTATCGACAAGAAAACAAGATAAATCCACACCTAGTCAATTACCACTGCAAAGGTCCACTCTCTACCATCAATAAAATGATCAGCCTCAGTCCAATCATCGATAAAACAAATGAATTCCAAAGGTGAGGCAAGAGTGACTGCCCTTGACATCAATGCAGCATTTGGCCAAGTACATCGGGGGCACGAGCAAAACCAGTGGAAACAGGAAACAGAAAATTTCTCTGCTGGTTGGAGTCCCACCTACCACAAAGAAAGATGGTTGTGGTTGTTGAAGGTCAATCATTTCAGTCCAAGTAAATTACCACACAAGTTCTTCAGGGTATCTCCTAGGTACAACCAACTTCAGCTGCTTCATCAATGTCCTTCTTTCCATTGTAAGGTCAGAAGTGGGATGTTTGCTGATAACTACACAATATTCAACACCATTCAAGACTCCTCAAGCAGCCCATATCAATATGAAGCAAGACCTAGATAAATTCCTAAATTCCAAGCTTGGCCTGTCATATAGCAAATAATCTTTGTGCCACTCATGTGCCAGGCAATGACCATTTCCAACATCTAGGGAATTAATCATCAGTCCTTGATATCAAATGACATGATCATCACTAAATCTCATATTATCAACATCATAAGGTTACCAACGATTTGAAACTGATTGACCAACCATATAAATACTAAAGGTGTCTAAAGGTGTGGTACTGAAAAAGCACAGCTGGTCACACAGCATCAAAGGAGCAGGATGTGCTTTTCTAGCGCCGCATTATAGACTCTGATCTCCAGCATCTGCAGTCCTCACTTTTTCCCATATAAATAGTGTGGCTACTATAGCAGGTCAGAATTTAGGAAATCTGAGGCAAGTAACTCACCTCGTCTCTCCCAATGCCTTCCCACCATTTATACAAATCAGGAGTGTGATGTAATGCTCTGCATTTTCCTGGATGACTTCAGCTCCGACAACAATGAAGAAGCTCAACATTATCCAGGACAAAACGTTGCACTTGACTGACACCTAATCCATGACCATCAATACTCACTCTCTTCACTGCCAACATACAGAGAAGTGTACTCCATCTAAAACAGATACTGCAGTAACTCATCAATCGTCCTTCAACAGTATCTTCCATACGTTTGACCTCAACCACTGAGAAAGATAAGGGCAGCAGATATATGGAAATGCCATAATCTGCAAGATCCCTTCTAAGTCACACGCCATCCTGACTTTGAAATATATTGTTGTTCCTTCACGGTCACTGGGTCAAAATCCTGGAATTATGTTCTCAACTACCTTTTGGGTGTCCCTACTCCCTCGAGGACTGTAGCAGTTCAAGCAGCAGCTCACCAATTTCAAGACCTCACACTTAAAATCTTTGTCTCTAGCTTTATATCACTCCAATATCTTTCAACCAACCTATCTTTGCAATTATCTCTTGCCCTAACTTTTCACCACATCTCAATCTGTTGACTCTGATTTTTTTTATATTTATCTTTCTATTTCATGCATTATGTTGAAAGCAGAAACTTCAGCTGGCTAAAACCCCTCTCCACAATGTCCTCTTCTACCTCTCGACCACTTTCACATGCTTTAAAACTTTTCTTAAAACTTCACCCCTTTAAGAAAACTTGTGGCCACTGTCCTCATCTCACATTTTTGGGTTTAGCATCTTTTTATTCATGTGTGCATCTGCAGAAAGTCTTAGGACTTGTTAAAAATGTGAAACATTTATAAAATATACTTCATTGTTGTCGATAAACCACAATGTGAATATTTTATCCACATAAAATGTTGACAGGTTTAAAATCCCTGCACAAACTTTGAAGCCATAAAGTTTCAAATCTTTGAAAATTAGAAATAAACTACATTATAAATTATACATTACAATTCACCTGGGCACATGTTGATGGCACTATTCATTTACTACGCCCTGTAGCACCATCATTAGGACATTAACACTTGAACAATTCCACTATACAATAAAAAAACCTATATACTGAAAATCTTTTGAGTTACTTAAATGACTAATGACCATTCTGTAGAACAGCCGTCTGAATTTTTAATATCTATTAGCTGAACAGACAACTAAACCAATTGGTCTGTCTTGATAAATTAGTAATCATTATCCTTCATATTCTTTACTTATCAAGTTAAAAATCACACAACAGTTATTGTCCAACTGGTTTATTTGGAAGCACTAGCTTTCAGAGCGCCGATCCTTTATCAGGTCATTAAGGAGATTAAGATCATGCTCACAGAACCTGTAGCCAAAGGAGTCCAGTGTCATGGACATGTGATACAGTAAACAATTTTAGATTAAAACTTTCAGCTTTTATAATGGCATATGCTGGTTTTTGTTCTTTGATATGTAAATCCCTGAACTTCTTGTAAATTACATTCTCAAGCTTTTTAAAACAATAGGTGTGGAGTCTGTCTGTGTCCCAATGCTATGTCAGACTGACAAACCCTCTTTACATGGATTCATGCAGTTTTTGAGCAAAATAAAATGTAATTCTGCAAAAAACAAATTCACCCCATAAGCTCATGTATGAGTGACAGATTGAGTGTGCATGTCATTGTGTGTGCTTGGATGAGAGTGCACGTGATAGAGTATGTGTGTAAGTTTGGTTAAATGTGTGTGTGAGTGTGATGGGGTATGTGTGAGAGGGTGCGTGTGTTGGTGTGTGTGGGGGGTCTATGCATGTGAGAGCTTCTGTATGGGGGGGGGTCTGGGTGGATATGTGTGTGTGTGTGTGTGTGTGTGTGTGTGTGTGTGTGTGTGTGTGTGTGTGTGTGAGTGTGAGAGAGAGAGAGAGAGAGAGAGAGAGAGAGAGAGAGTGTGTATCATGCAGTGGGGTCACCTGTAGTGTGACATGAACCCAAGTCCCAGTTGAGGCCATTCCCATGTGTACTGAACTTTTTTAAGAGCTTCTGCTCAGCCAATCTGCATTGTTGCTTGTCCTGAAGTCCACCTTGGAGGATGGTCACCCAAAAGGTACGAGGCTGAATGTCCCAGACTGCTGAAGTGTTCTCCAACTTAGAGGGCATGCTCCTGTCTGTTGATTGTTACGCGGTGTCCATTCATTTGTTGTCATAGCATCTGCTCAGTCTCACCAATGTACCATGCCTCAGGGCATCCTTGCCTGCAGCGTATGAAATAGACCATGTTGGATAAGTCACATGAGAACTTGCTGCATAGATGGTGGGAGGAGTTCCCACATGGAATGGCATTACCCATATGGATACTCTGACATATCTTGCTGCAGCTGCTGTGGCAGGGTCTTACGGTGTTGTTTTCCTGAAGGCCGGGCAGTTTGCTATGAATCATGATCTATTTAAGGTTTGGTGGTTGTTTAAAGACAAGAAGTGGGGGCATGGGGAAGGTCTTGGCAACGTACCCGTCCTCATCAATAATGTTTTGCAGGCTGCGAAGAACATGGTGAGGTCATTCCGCTCCCAGTAAGTACTGGACAATGAAGAGTACCTTGTCTGTTGCAGCCCATGTCTGTCTCCTGAGGAGGTAATTGCAGTTTCTCGCTGTGGAAAGTCAGAACTGGTGGTTGATGAGTTGAGCATCGTACCCTGTCCTTATGAGGGCATCCTTGAGCACTTTCAAGTGGCTGTCACGTTCCTTCTTTTCTAAACAGATCCTGTGTATGCGGAGAGCTTATCCGTAGGGGAAGGCTGTTTTAATGTGTTTCGGGTGGAAGCTAGAGAACAGGATTCTGGGTAATCCGAGATGGAGGACGGGAAAAATTTCTGGCTGTAAGAGCTGCTCCTCTTTTTGAGGTATTTTAGGTGTTGGAGGTGATTTCCTCGAATTCCAGGGACAGCCATTACTGTTTCATATGCTGTTGCATTGTTTTGGAACTTTGGAAAAAAAAAGTCAAAACAACAGCAGTTTTAAAAGGGAGAAGAGCAGACAAAGGAAGCACATGGTGAGGACAGTACAGGAGAGAGAGAGAGAACCTGCACAGTTACCGCCTTTGCTGTTTGAATTCATGTATTGCTGGACATTGGAGTGCATCTGGGAAAATTAACTAACAGTGAATTTTACAACTAATCTTGGAGGGACTGTTGGGCGAAGTTCGCAGCACAGAATCAGATAAGTTAATTGTTGTTTTAAGTCTGTCCAAGAGAAAGGCTGCAGTAGTGAGTATAGTGGATTCTTTTTTGATTATATGTTTTTGGAGATAAGTCTCTTGATTAAACTTAAAATATAAGTCATAACTATTAATTTAACCTGGGGCAGTGTTTGTAGAGGAATAAGACGGTGTTATTTTCTGGGTCTGTAGATTATGAAGGAGCAAAAATGGCCTTTGCAGTGATATGTACTTCTTGTCAGATGTGGGAGTTTTAAGAGAGTTTAAGGGTTACTGCGGATTATATTTTCCATAAATGCTGTTGAATGCGAATCTTATCAAATTGAGTGCATCAGTTGAAGAGACAGATAGAAGCGATGAGGAATTTGCAACAGCAACAGTATGTGATGGATGGCAGTTATCGGAAGGGGGAAAAGTCTCAGATACAGTCACATAGATGGGTTAACTCCAGGAAGGGTGAGAGAGGTCGGCACCTAGGGCAGGAGTCTTTTGTGGATATACCCATTTCAAACAGATATGCTGTTTTCGAAAATGTAGGGGGAGGTGGATTCTCAGGGGAACATAGCACGAACAGCAAAGTTTCTGGTATTGAGACCGGCTCTAATGCAACGAGAGGTACGTCAGCTTCCAAGAGATCAATTGTGTCAGGGGATTCTGTCGTCAGAGGTACAGACAGATGTTTCTGTGGCCAGCAGAGAAAAAGCAGAATGGTGTGTTGCTTCCCTGGTGCCAGGATCAAGGATGTCTCAGAGAGCGTGCAGAATGTTCTCACGGGGGAGAGGGGCCAGCAGGAGATCATTGTCCACATTGGAACCAACGACACTGAAAGGGAAAAGGTTGAGACTCTGAAGGGAGATTACAGAGAGGCAGAAATTTAATAAGGTCCTCAAGGGAAGTAATATCTGGATTGCTCCCAGTGCTACAAGCTAGTGAGGGCAGGAATAGGAGGATAGAGCAGATGAATGCATGGCCGAGGAGCTGGTGTATGGGAGAAGGATTCACTTTTTTGGATCATTGGAATCTCTTTTGGGGTAGAAGTGACCTGTACAAGAAGGACTGATTGCACCTAAATTGGAAGGGACTAATATACTGGCAGGGAAATTTGCTAGAACTGCTTGTGAGGATTTAAACTAGTAAGGTGGGGGTGGGACCCAGGAAGACAGTGAGGAAAGAGATCGATCTGAGACGAGTACAGCTGAGAACAGAAGTGAGTCAAATAGTCAGGGCAGGCAGGGACAAGGTAGGACTAATGAATTAAACTGCATTTGTTTCAATGCAAGTGGCCTAACAGGAAAGGCAGATGAACTCAGGGCATGGTTAGGAACATGAGACTGGGATATCATAGCAATTACGGAAATATGGCTCAGGGATGGGCAGGACTGGCAGCTTAATGTTCCAGGATACAAATGCTACAGGAAGGATAGAAAAGGAGGCAAGAGAGGAGGGGGAGTGGCATTGTTGATAAGGGATAACATTACAGCTGTGCTGAGGGAGGATATTCCTGGAACTACATCCAGGGAAGTTATTTGGGTGGAACTGAGAAATAAGAAAGGGATGATCACCTTATTGGGATTGTATTATAGACCCCCTAATAGTCAGAGGGAAATTGAGAAACAAACTTGTAAGGAGATCTCAGCTATCTGTAAGAATAATAGGGTAGTTGTGGTAGGGGATTTTAACTTTCCAAACATCAACTGGGACTGCCATAGTGTTAACAGTTTAGATGGTGAGAAATTTCTTAAGTGTGTACAAGACAATTCTCTCATTCGGTATGTGGATGTACCTACTAGAGAAGGTGCAAAGCTTGACCTACTCTTGGGAAATAAGGCAGGGCAGGTGACTGAGGTGTCAGTGGGGGAGCACTTTGGGGCCAGCGACCATAATTCTATTCATTTTAAAATAGTGATGGAAAAGGATAGACCAGATCTAAAAGTTGAAGTTCTAAATTGAAGAAAGGCCAATTTTGACGGTATTAGGCAAGAACTTTTGAAAGCTGATTGGAGGCAGATGTTCGCAGGTAAAGGGACGGCAGGAAAATGGGAAACCTTCAGAAATGAGATAACAAGAGTCCAGAGAAAGTATATTCCTGTGAGGGTGAAAGGGAAGGGTGGTAGGAATGCTGGATGACTAAAGAAATTGAGGGTTTGGTTAAGAAAAAGAAGGAAGCATATGTAAGGTATAGACAGGATAGATCGAGTGAATCCTTAGAAGAGTATAAAGAAAGTAGGAGTATACTTAAGAGGGAAATCAGGAGGGCAAAACGGGGCCATGAGATAGCTTTGGCAAATAGAATTAAGGAGAATCCAAAGGATTTTTACAAATATATTAAGGACAAAAGGGTAACTAGGGAGAAAATAGGGCCCCTCAAAGATCAGCAAGGTGGCCTTTGTGTGGAGCCACAGAAAATGGGGGAGATACTAAATGAATATTTTGCATCAGTATTTGCTGTGGAAAACGATGTGGAAGATATAGACTGTAGGGTGACATCTTGCAAAATATCCATATTACAAAGGAGGGCGTGCTGGATGTCTTGAAACAGTTAAAAGTGGATAAATCCCCAGGACCTGATCAGGTGTACCCGAGAATTCTGTGGGAAGCTAGAGAAGTAATTGCTGGGCCTCTTGCTGAGATATTTGTATCATCAATAGTCACAGGTGAGGTGCCAGAAGACTGGAGGTTGGCAAACGTGGTGCCACTGTTTAAGAAGGGCGGTAAAGACAAGCCAGGGAACTATAGACCGGTGAGTCTGACCTAGGTGGTGGGCAAGTTGTTGGAGGGAATCCTGAGGGACAGGTTGTACATGTATTTGGAAAGGCAAGGACTGATTCGGGATAGTCAACATGGCTTTGTGCGTGGGAAATAATGTCTCACAAACTTGATTGAGTTTTTTGAAGAAGTAACAAAGAAGATTGATGAGGACAGAGCAGTAGATGTGATCTATATGGACTTCAGTAAAGCATTCGACAAGGTTCCCCATGGGAGACTAATTAGCAAGGTTAGATCTCAAGGAATACAAGGAGAACTAGCCATTTGGATACAGAACTGACTCAAAGGTAGAAGACAGAGGGTGGTGGTGGAGGGTTGTTTTTCAGACTGGAGGCCTGTGACCAGTGGAGTGCCACAAGGATAGGTCCTGGGTCCTCTACTTTTTGTGATTTACATAAATTAGTTGGATACGAGCATAAGACGTATAGTTAGTAAGTTTGTAGATTACAGCAAAATCAGAGGTACAGTGGACAGCGAAGACGGTTACCTCAGATTACAATGAGATCTTGATCAGATGGACCAATGGGCTGAGAAGTGGCAGATGGAGTTTAATTCAGATAAATGTGGGTGCTGCATTTTGGGAAAGCAAATCTTAGCAGGACTTATACACTTAATGGTAAGGTCCAAGGGAGTGTTGCTGAACAAAGAGACCTTGGAGTGCAGGTTCATAGCTCCTTGAAAGTGGAGTCGCAGGTAGATAGGATAGTGAAGAAGGCGTTTGGTATGCTTTCCTTTATTGGTCAGAGTATTGAGTTGGGAGGTCATGTTGTGGCTGTACAGGACATAGGTTAGGCCACTGTTGGAATATTGCGTGCAATTCTGGTCTCCTTCCTATCGGAAAGATGTTGTGAAACTTGAAAGGGTTTCGCAATTTCAGAAACATCAACCTACAATTTCAACCACATTATGATATCGTCCCTTGTTCTTATGTAACAATCTTCCAAATTTACAATACAAATTGTGGTTCCTGCTCTACGTGCTGCCAGTGTTTTTTCCAGTTGCCTTCTTTCCAGGCTATGGGTTTCATTAATCGTCAGACACTCAAAATCAGCCTCAAAGTCCTTTTGTAAACCTTGTTCCTTATGTCTCAGTAAACAGAACTTGACAAAGTACTCATGAAGTTCAAAATTCTTTTTGCTTCTCTAACATGAATAGGCATCTTCTACTTTGGCTGGACATCAGCTACGGAGGTGGATGGTTTATGTAGGAAATTTTAAATTACTCTTGCAGTGGAATGGGGTGGTGGTGGAGAGCATAAGGTATTGAACCCAGCCAGTTGACTCCAGAAGCAAAATTTATGTGATCATAGGGCAGGTAACTGTCGAAGGGTGGTTAGAAAGTCCAGCTTGGCTATCTGGGACCTGTAGCTCCAGCCCTTGATGATAAGATTCCCTTCCAACAGCTCCTCCATACCTCCATGTGAACTCAATGCCAACCCACAATCCTAACCACCATAGTCATCAGCCAGTGTTAACCATGTGCAGACTTCAGGAGCCATGTTGGGATGAATAAGCCAACAATCTAATACAGTTATCACTCTACATACCAAGTAATGAAGAAAAAACTTTGATTCATAAAATTAATTCAAAGTTTTTGCATTTTATATCATTAATTGCTTAAAGTCAAAAATCCAGTTTACTACCCACATCAAACAGAGTGAATTCTTTAGTAATCTCACTAAGCTGTCAGTCAAACTGTGATATCTGAAGCCCTGCTGAGTTAACTGTAGCTTTTAAACTTATTCATAATGATGTAATTAATACCCTTGGGGAAATGTTAACAAACAGCTATCCTGAAATTGCAGAAACAGAGACTACTTTTTTTAATTCATTCACAGAACGTGGGCATCACTAGCTAGGGCAGCATTTGTTGGCTGTCTCATTGCTCTTGTGAAGGTAGGGGTGAAATGCCTTCTTGAACTGTTGCAGTCTATTTGCGGTAGGTACAGCCACATGTTCTAAGGAAGGAATTCCAGGATTTTGACCCAGTGATGCTGAAGGAAAGGCAATATGTTTCTCGGCCCCAGGAGTACGCGGCTTGGAAGAGAACATGCAGATGAAGGGGTTCCCATGTATCTGCCGACGTTGTCCTTCTAGATGCCTGTGGTCATGTATTTGGAGGATGCTGGTGAATTTCTACAATGCACTTTGTAGATGTCATACACTGCTACTGAACATCAGCGGTGGAGGGAGCATATATTAGTAACAAGTGATTTGTTGAAAATACACTTCTTTACTCAAAATGTAATCAGTCTTAACAAGTTTTTTTCTTCACTGCACTGGTCACAGCTAAATCACTGCGTGTTTGTTTCTAATACAACTAGGCGAAAGTGAGAACTGCAAATGCTGGAGATCAGAGTCAAGATTAGAGTGATGCTGGAAAGGCACAGCAGGTCAGGCAGCATCAAAGGAGCAGGAAAATCGACATTTTAGGCAAAAGCCCTTCATCAAGAATCTTCAGAACAGATGAGATGACCTGGGGGTTGCAGCAAGAGAGGGACTCAAGGAAATCCTTGCAGAGAGAGGAGGAGAACTTCTTCAACGTAGGCATCCTTGCAAGAGGATTCGTACTACGGTTAAAATCAATTAGGCGAAAATGAGGACTGCCGATACTGGAGATCAGAGTCAAGATTAGAGTGATGCTGGAAAAGCACAGCAGGTCAGGCAACATCCGAGAAGCAGGAAAATCAACATGTTATGCAAAAGCCCTTCATCACCATTCATAATCTTCTAATACAACTGCCTATTATGTAAGCACCTCATAGTATGGAAGACAACTTCAGATGTGATAACTCATAAATGGCAAATGTTTATATATTGAAACTGTTTAATATTAAGTTGTACAATTGAAAATGTTCATTACAATTCTATTTACTTTCATATAATCACACAGTAAATAAGAGGCTCTTTGGCCCATCAAGTCTGTAAATTACTCAAATCTACATTAGCCCCACTTTCCAGCACTGGGCCAACAGCACATTTCAAGTGCTCATCCAAGTACTTTTCAAAGCTTGTGAGGTTTTGTGAGACAACTATCCTCCCAGGCAGTGCATTACAGATTCCCACCACCCACTGGATGAAATTTTCTCCAAATCCCCTCTAAAGTTCCAGCCTTTCACCTTAAAAGTATGCTCCCTTGTTCCTGACTCTTCAACTAAAGGCAGTAGCTGCTTTGCGTCTACCCTGTCCATGTCTCTCATAATCTTATATACTTTGATCAGATCCTCCTCAGCCTTCTCTGCTGGCAGGAATCAACCTGAGTCTATCCAGCCTCTGTTCATAGTTAACGTGCTCCAGCTCAAGAACATCCTGATGAATCGCCTGTGTATTCCCTTCAGCGCAATCACATCCTTTCTATATTGTGGTGACCAGAACTGCACACCGTACTCCAACTGTGGCCTAACCAAAGTTATGTACAGGTTCAATATAACCCTCCCATTCTTATAGTCTATGTCACAACTGATAAAGGTAAGTTTCCCGTATGCCTTCTTAACTACCCCATTAACCTGTCCTGCCGTCTTCAGGGATCTGTGGACAAGCACCCAAAGATCTTTCTGTTTTTCTCAGCTTCTGTCCTGCCATTCATTGAGTGTTTCCTTAGCATATTACTTCTATATACATTTAGAAGCAAACTGACTTATGAGCAATGGACAGCATAGTTGTGTGTGGTGGGAGGTCATGCCTCACTAACTTAATCGAGTTTTTTGAGGAAGTGACGAAGGTGATTGGTGAGGGAAAAGCAGTTGATGCTGACTACATGAAGTTCAGTAAAATCTTTGACAATGTCCCTTATGGCAGACTGGTACAAAAGATGAAGTCAAACTGTCAGGGGTGAGCTGATGAGATGGATACAGAACTGGCTTAATCATAGAAGATGAAGGGTAGAGGTGGAAGGATGCTTTTTGGAATGGAAGGTTGTGACTAGTGGTGTTCCACAGGGATCAGTGCTGGGACCTCTTCTGTTCATGGTCTATGTGAATGATTTGGAGGAAAATGTAGCTGGTCTAATTAATAACTTGTGGACAATACAAAGATTGATGGAGTTGCAAATAGTGAGAAGGATTGCCTGAGGATACAGCAGGATATAAATCAGTTGGAGACGCACATGCACAGAAATGGCAGATGGAGTTTAATCCAGGCAAATATGAGGTAATACATTTTGGAAGATCAAGTTCAGGTGGAAATTATAAGTGAATGGCAGAACTCTTAGGAGTATTGATACACTGAGGGATCTGGGTTGGAAGGTCCACAGATCACTGTAGGTGGCAGTGCACGTAGATAAGGTAACAAAAAACATATGTGGCATGCTTGCCCTCATTGGAAGGGACACAGTAATAAGGATAGGAGAAAGTGAGGACTGCAGATGCTGGAGTACCAGAGTTGAAAAATATGGTGCTAGAAAAACACAGCAGACCAGGCAGCCAGAAGGATGTGGATGCTTTGGAGAGGGTACAAAAAAGTTTTACCAGGATGTTGCCTGGTATGGGGGATATGAAGAAAGGTTGGATAGACTGGGTTCATTTTCAGTGGAATGAAGGGGGTTGAGGGGCAACCTAGTAGAAGTTTATAAGATTGTGAATGAAATGGATAGAGTGGAAAGTATGAGGCTTTTTCCCAGGGTGGACAGGTCAATTACTAGGGGACACAGGTTCAAGGTGGGAGGCGAGGGTGGGGGGAGTTTAAACTGTGTGCGAGGAAAGTTTTTCACACAAAGGGTGGTGAGTGCCTGGAACATGTTGCCAGAGGTGGTGGTGGAAGCAGACACAATCGCAGCATTAAAGAAAGACCTGGACGGATACATGAATATGAAGAGAATAAAGGGATACGGATCCTGTAAATGAAGACAGTTTTAGTATGGCAGGGCAAAGTATGTCAGCACAGTCTTGGAGGGCTAAAGGGCCTGTTCCTGTGCTGTTATTGTTGTTTGTTCTTCAAAAGTGCATGACCTCAGGGTTAAATTCTATCTGCCACTGATTTGCCCATTCGACCAATCTATTTATATTTTTCTGTAACCTAAGACCTTCTACCTCACTGTCACCCAGCTGGCCAATCTTTGTATCATCCACAAACCTACTCATCATTTCTCCCAAAACCTCATCTATGTTTTAATATATCACTATTTTATTTTCCTCCAAGTGGTAGTTCCTAACCCCTGTAGCTTTAATCTAGGAACTCCACATTAATTTGCAAATAATTAATTACTTCAGTTTTCTTGTTCCCCAGTTAGGTTAGTATTCCTTTGCTGAATAGTTTAATACGTTTTCTCCACCCTTTGCATACCTTCACTCCTGTTTCAGACTCTTTCCACCATTTGCAGATAATGTCAGCAATTCACAAACCATTTGTCTATTTTGCAAACGCTCATTTCTCTTTGCATACCCTCTGCCTTCTTTGAAGCTCCTTTACCCCAGATGCAGTCCTTTGCCCCCTCCAACTGCAGACCCTCCCTCCCCAACGGTAGTGCCTCTGGTGCGTTCTTCCCACTGCAGGCTCCTCTCTCTCCCCCAATGCCTCACAGCTCCTCTCTGCCTACTTTGCGGCCTCATTTTCCTCCATCCCCTCAGCCATGCTGCCTGATCCTTGGCCTAACTCCGCAGCCTCAAAGTCAGTGTCACTCTGAACTCTCCTCCCACCAGATTCACTTCCAATTCCCACCAATATTGTTGACAGCTGCTACTCATCTTGTTCTTCCAATCACAGCCTGGTTTTCTCATGTTCGGTCTGAATGTACTAGCAGCAAACATAGGAGAGACCAACCCATGACTGACAAAGCAGCTCCTTCCCTTTCCATTCTACCTGCAGAGGCTGATTGCTTGTCATGGAGATGGAATTTTCCCAGGTGATTTGTAGATTTCCAGGAACGGATTTACCCACACCCCCATGTATTTTGAGCACTGCAATGCAGTTAAATAAATTGGCTATACACAAAAATTTTTAAAGGGAACATTGTTCGAGACCAATTTCAACTTTGTCCTTGTTCATGATATCAATACCATTCACAATGTACTTGTAAAGAGTGATTTAGCAAACAAAGCAGCTCTACCAAGCACTCTCGATTTACAGTTTAGCATCTGCAAGAATCTAATCATAACTCTTAAGTCATTGATATTGAGAGACATTGTTGAATTTTATTAAATATTCATGGGGAAGGTATTATTTTAATAATTGAAGCAATGAAGAGAGAGAGATATATAAGGGGAAACAAAGTTAGTATAATTTATACTTGCTTTCCCATGAGGTTTCAGCTCAGGCTAATCCTCAAATATTTAAGTCCTGATTACATAAGATTCCAAAACACAAATAATTTCTGAAAACTCAATCATTCACAAATATGCATTCACAGTTTGCAGCATTCCACACTGAAAGAGAGAATTTCACCATTGGATAGCAGCCATTTAAATAAATCAGTTATGTAGATAACAATTGTAAATCTTCAGTCTGCCACTGAGGTCTTGCATATTGTCAGTTCATTGGAAAAAGTGTGGATGTTTCTGAGGACAACTTAGGGACATATTTACGGGGAGAATGCAGGTAAGTGGAGTTGAAATGCCCATCAGCCATGATTGAATGGCGGAGTGGACTCGATGGGCCGAATGGCCTTACTTCCACTCCTATGTCTTATGGTCTTATATTTCTTGCTACATTTACCTTTTGTTTTATCTTCTACAGTAAGTTACAACATTGGGAGGGCTGGCTTAAAGGCATTACTAAGCATCACAAAATGAAATAGAAGAATTAACTTTAGTCCAACAATACTCAACAACAATTTTACATTCTTTTGTTGTTCCTTTGCACTATTTAACTCAGATTCTCTCACAGACGAGATCTCCCAGTGACATCACTACAGATCTGTGCATCAACTAAACAGACAGAATAAAATAAAGCATGCGAGATTTGAAATATGCACTTGTTGTCTTAAACATAAAATAATGTGAAGTGAAAAAACTCCACGGAGGTTGGTTTTCTGGCACAAACTCACTCTTGATTTACCCATGTGCACAGTACACAGACTCTGATCAGCTGGCTCACAGCCAGTCCCTGGAGTGATGAGAATCCCTGATACTCCTGTTAACATCTGTCAGCCAGCACTCCCTGATTGGCCCAGGTTAACAGCCCCAATCAAAGATCTCATAGTCAATGAGATTCACCTAGCCAACCTCACTCCAATCACTGCATCACAAACCCCCCCCCAACCCCACCACACCATTCCAGGGATGTAGGCCTGTTCTGTTTCTCATAGCTTCTCCTGGGACATTTCACCCCAGGTCTAATTCGTCCGACTGATTCGGACATGAGCGGCATGTACCAGAACATAGCCTGTCCCTTGCACTGGGAGCATCTCTGAAGAAATTCTTCCTCTTCTTCAGGTGACAATTGTATCGAGGCTGTGACATCAGCTGCATCCATCTCAAACTCTGAGGTTTCTTTTATGCTCCATGGAAGGGGAGAACCCATGGTTTCTGATGGCCTTGCTGACTGTCCTGAAGGGGTGGGTGTGTTTTGCTCCTGCACTGTTTGAAAGGTAACAACTTTTATGTGATACACATGTTTGTTCAGGACTACCTCAGCTCCTGAACTTTATATGTCACAGGACCTGATCTCATGGTGATTTTGCCTTGTACCTACACAGGGCCATTTCTGTGGTTTCGACATCCCCTGAAGTAAATGGACTCTCTCATTTAGTGGAGGCATGTGGCTGACATTGGCATTCCTAATGCCACTTCACCCCTCAGTTTTAACCTGGTGTGGAGTCTTCTCCCTGCAGCAGCTATCCGTGTAGTTGCATGATGGATGGTCCTATAATCAAACAGGAACCAGGAGAGTAGTATTGAGTGAAGCTTTCGGCTATTTCTTTAAGCTTGCCTTCAATGTTTGGACTGCTTTTTCCACCAGGCCATTGGACAATGAATGGTATGGAGCTCTCGAAACATGCCGAATGCCATTTGACCTTAGGAAATATGTGAAATCCCTGCTGGTAAATGACGTCCCATTATCTATGATCAATACTCTGGGAGTCCGGGTCTTGTAAACAATGCTCGCAGCTTTCGAGTATCCCTGAATTTGACGAATGAACTCTGTGCACGTCCAACAACTTTGAATCCACAATGACCAAGAACATTGAGCCCATGAAAGGACCGGCATGGTCAACATGTAACTGAGTCCAGGGTTTACCCAGCCATTCCCACAAATATGGGGGGAGCTGCAACCACTAAGTTTTGTTCAGTTGGCACTCTGGGTACTGCCCCACCAATGCGGCTATGTCAGCATCCAACTGTAGCCACCAGACATACCTCCTTGCCAACATCTTCATTTTGGAAACCTCTGATAGAGTTCAGCCAGTGATTTTTATTTGGGACAATCACTCTTGCTCCTCATAATAAAACGCCATCCTCTCCAACAATCAGATCTTGCCAGGTCCAGAAAGATTTCAATTCTCATTGTGATGGCCCTGTTGTTTCCCCATCATGACCAGCTGTTTTAGTTTTGCCAGGATGGGATTTTTTGTGTCCACAGTTGGATATTGTCAGCGGTGGCCAGAAGGGTGTCTGGAAAGTTTAAAACCACAATGGATTCTTCTAGGGGCGGCACCACTGGTGATGTATCTGCCCCTGGGAGGAGGGTCAAGGCATCTGCATTTGCCACTTGACTACCCAGACGGTGTTCCAGCTTGTAATTGTACGCACTGAGAATAAAGGTCTGCTGAATTCAACCAGAAGCTATGGGCGGCATGGCCTTGGCTTCTCTATGTAATCCAAGCAGGGTTTTGAGGTCTGTTACTATTACAAATTTACCTCTGTAAAGGTACTGGTGAAACCTTTCACATCAAAGATAACTGCCAAACCTTCCTTCTCTATCTTGGTATATTTGCATTCAGCATCAGCCAAAATCCATGAAGCTTATGCTATCGTGTGTTCCTTTCTGTTGGGGCACTGGTGAGCCAACATGATGACGAAGCATCACATATCAGCACCGCATCCCGCGATGGGCCAACACCTTAGACAACAACAGCTGCTTTTCACTTCCCTAAAGGATACTTCTTGGCTGTATGACCATTTCCAAGGCTGACCTTTTATCAATAGTAGATGTGAAAGGTGCCAGGATGGAGGCTGGGCTACATAATAATTCACCAATCCAAGGAACGACCCAAACTCTGCTGCAGACATGATCAGCCACACTGATCATGTCAATCAGTCAATGAGTGTAACCCAGTCTTGTCGACTCTGTAGCCTATGTAGGTAATTTGGGATGCCTGCAACTCAGATTTTTCCATCCTAAAGTGTACCCCTGCCTTGGAGAAATGTTTAAGTACTATGACCAAGTTCCCTAAAAGCTCTTTGTTGGTGTTCCTGGTTATTAGCACATCACCTAGATAAATGGCGACCTGAAGGAACCCTCGTTAAGTATTCTCCATTGTCTGCTGGAAAATGGTACAGGCTGATGCTACCTCAAAAAAGTCTCATATTTTGATTCAAATCCTTATGGGTATTAATTGTGGCATACTTCATCGACTCCTCAGCTAGTTGCAATTGCAGGTACGCATGGTTCATGCTCAGCTTCGTGAAGGACAGACCTCCCCTGCCAGACTTGCATACAAGTCCTCTTTGCGAGGGTTTGGGTATTTACCAAGCTGCGAGAAGTGGTTTACCATTTGCTTAAAATCCACACAAAGGCAACCAACCTGTCAAGCTTCACAGTCAGTACGACCACTGCTGCCTATTCTGCAGACTATACTGGTTTGAGGATTCCTTCAATTTCTAGCCTCCTGATTTCTGTTTCTACTTTTGCCTGTAAGGCAAATGGGGTTGCGCCTTGCAGAATTGCTTTCTGGTCAATATGTAAGGTGGCCTTGACTCCTTTGACTTCACTCATGCAGCCATTTTCAATCAAAAAAATGTTCAGCCAATTAAGGTGAATCTTTCTCAACCAATTCTGCCCCATCAAGCTTGGGTCTGAGCCTTTTACTACAATCAGTGGTAACTGCAGTAACTGCTCCTCATTAGAGACCAGAACTGAAGTCATATCCTCAATGTGTAACAAGTCCCTCATATATATTCCAGTATGGCCGACGCCTTACACAAACTTAACATTTGGAGTCTAGAGCAAATCTTGACTGCTTCTGCAATCACTGATACAGCTGTGCTGGCACTGAACTCCAATAGAACTGATGACCACTTAACAGACGTTTATTTTGATTGGTTCTGATGTGGATGATGCTAAGCAATTTAACTATTTCAAACCACATTAATTGCACTCTTCAGGATACTGCCCTATGAGTTCTCTTACTCAAGTCAGACCTTTGTGGGACTCCTTTACTGTCTTTACATACCAGCAGCAACTACAATGGTGTCACAGCCTGGATCCTGAAGAACATTTTAGCCATTTGGCCAAGGTTCCATTTTGTTTTGGGGTTTTGCTATGGGCTGACCTCAGGTCTCTGCTCTGGATGTCCTGAGTGAGGCCATGCGAGTGCCTTCAATCAAGTGGCGTTCCCTAACCTCAGTTGGACAAGTGAGGGTGTCCACTTCCATTAGAATACCCTGTAGCTCGCATTCCCTACCTGTGCATTTTGTATTGACCCAGGAGGAGCATTTGCATGGTTACGTCATTAAGCCCAAACTCTCTCTCAATATCTCATTCGGGGTTAACCCAAAATCACATGCCTCTGCCACTCGCCTTAACCTCATCAAAAATCCCGATTAGGATTTCCCCTGGTTCTCGAAGTGCCAAATAAAACCATTAGTGCCTCAGAATTACAGGATGCTTGGATTCATAATATTCCTTAACTAAATCCATCAACTGTTGAAATGTTTTAGTTATCTGGTGCCTCAAGGAAAGTTAGGCTTCTAATAAACAAAAATGCTGCAGGTCTGCAAGCAGTCAGAAGAATTTTTCATTGCTTTTTATCTGCCCCAATGTCATATGCCCGGAAAAGAAAACGCATTCTTTCCACATGCTGGACCCAGTCTTGATGGCAGGATCGAACGTGTTAAGCTTCCCAAATAAAGGCATCTTGCTTACCCCAACTCAAAGATGACTGTTGTGAGCAAATTTTCTTCAGGATCGTACTGATCTCTCTCATCGCCAGTGAAATAACTTCACACAGCTGGTGTCCCGTCACCAAGTCACCCAATACCTATACGTGCACAGTGCATGAGCTCTGATCAGCTAGCTCACAGCCAGTCCCCAGAGTGAGAAGAATCCCTGAGATTCTTGTTTATATCTGTCAGCCAGGGCTCCCTGATTGGGGGCGTTGAGCTGAGCCAATCAGGGTACTCATAATCAATGAGATCCACCTGGCCAATCTCATTCCAATCTCTACTTGAAGACTTTCTCTAAAATGATTGTTGTTTCTTTTTACAATGTACAAATACAATATCAAAAATACAGACAGTTCAACATTAGATAAGTAATGATGTCACTATTTCTGTTCCAACGTGCTCCAGGGTGCAACATTCTGAAAACCTTTGATTGAGTTCCCATTTGCACTCAGATCGCTTCAGTTGGACATTTCCACTTTTACATAAGGGGCTACACTAAATTAGTGTACCAGTTAGAATTGTTAATGGTATTTAATTATGGATTCTGTTTGTTGTGAATGACTCTGCCAGGTGCAGCAATGAGCACACACTTGCAGGAACGCAGTGTTGTAATGCAACAACACTCCCCAGGGATAGTGTGGCATGCTGTCAATATGTTTTATGTTCATCTATCAATCACAAGTGTGTAGTTTCACTGCAAACTGTATGTATTTTTCCCAGTAATTTGGTAGCATTCTTCCTTTTATAAAAATAAAGTGGATTCTGAAATAATCAAACTGACTCCATCATTTACTTTTAAATTGCTTTTAAAAACTAATGACCAGTCTATGCAGGTGAGGCAGTCTGCACTGATATTATTTCACGTAGAGAGTGGTGATGTAAGCAATGCATGCACTGAAATTCTGATGCCTGTTATCACCAGCTGATGTCACCAGCCCCATCAGCACATGCTCCTGGCTATTTTTGCACTCTATAATTTCTCTGTTAATTGTATTAGTGTGGTGTGGTGAATGGCCCATCACAGTTTGAGTTTCCTGCCTGTGAGGTTTTCAACTCATTTTTGAGTTTGAGGATATTAGGACTTGGAAACAATTAGAGACAGATCAGAATATGACAATTGTTACCATGTTTTCTCCTGTTTCTTCTTTACCACTCCATCTACTACTAGTATTCTGTATCGTAGCTTGAAGTGAGTACTTTACATAAAGACCTATTTCAAAATAGTACAACATTATAAGCCCGTCCTCTGACAGAACTCAAGGCAACACATCTACTTGTGGATCACACCTGCCATTTTAAACGTTCTGCAGCATCAACCCTGGGTGGCATGGTGACATAGTCGTTAGCACTGCTGGCTCACAGCGCCAGGCACCTGCGTTCAATTACAGCCTTATGTGGAGTTTTCATGCTCCCCCTGCATTTGCCTGGGTTTCTGTCAGTGGCTCCAGTTTTCTCCCACAATACAAAGACGCATGGGTTGGGTGGATTGGCCATGCTAAGTTGTCTGATAGTGTCCGGGGATATGCAAGCTAAATTGGGATTAGCCATGGGCTAGGATGTGGGCCAGACTTGGATAGATGCTCTTTGGAGGGTTGATGCAGACCCAATGGGCTGAATTACTCTTTTCAGCACTGTAAGGATTCTAAGATCCTATGAATCTACTCCAAGAAAGTTTGACTCAAAGTAGTTAAAAAGTTTGCTATTTCCTGATTACACATCATTGTACTGCTTGTATCTAATTTAGTGGATTTAAATTATGCAAAGCCACTCTTTTGCTGAATATATTATTTTCACACTTTCATCTTGCATCTCACTACTTTCTTTGTATGTTTTTGCATTGCTCCATGTCCATTGCTTTAATATATTTCCTTATGTTTGTACAAGACAGGTTGCTGGATGACGTTTCACAATAATCAATTGGATGGAGGTGAGAAATGGTCAGCACATTAGAAATACACATATTGGTGAATAAACAGTGACCTAGTCAGCACTCAGACAACAGTCGTTAATGTGCAGAATTAACAAGAAACAAAAAACAAAAATCATCTAGTAAAAGCCTACGACACCAGAACACTGGACCTAACTTGAAGACCTGAACTCAAACTCCTTCCTTGACGAGATTCATTTTCAAACTTGGCAGGATCAACTGTACTATCTGGCCATCATGGGACCAATGAAGATGTTCATGATATGGAGTGAACAATCCCAATTCTTGGGAAGATGGAGGATCGTGTAAATGAATGGAGTTAACATTTGTAGGGAGGGATGAAAGAAATAAGGGATTAACACAAAATAAATGCCATCAAAGCTTTGATAGGTAGGACTTTAAGAATCATAAATGTGTTGGTTTGGCCTTACTTGAAAACAAATAAATAATTCCTACCATATAAACCCTTTCTTGCAGGGTTTACAATAGAAAGATCATTGCAAGGGCTTCCTCCAATCACCAAATCAAACGGGCCCCACTCCTGAATCTGAAATGAAAAGGCACAGTCGATTCCATATAAGATACCTGTCAAATTAACTTTAACTTTCTTCTTAAAATATGGAAATGGTAAATGCAGAATGATTTATTATTTACTGTCACATTTCACCATTATAGGCCTTACTGTATGCAGTTGTAGTTTGTGCTGTGACCGTTCCCATTCTCCACCCCTCCACATGAAATTACACATGAAATTGATGTACAACTATCAAATGGTACCCCATCAGATTAAAAAAACTTTGATTTTGCCATAACTGCATTATCAGCTCTGCTATTCTGTATCCTGGTCTCCCAATAACGTGTGTTTCTCTTACGTTTTGCCTGCTGATGTTCCTGACGTCATGCACGTACGTGATTTTTCCTTCATGCCGGACAGTTCCTACTGCAATCGAGTCTTCACATATTTCAGAGGCAACATATCTCTCTACTTTAAATCCCAGGTCCCTTAAAACTAAATAGCCTGCAGAACACAAGAGAAACACCAATTAACTGAGTACAGGTATAGGGATAGCAGTTTAAGTAATATTATTGGGTATTTTAATATATTGCCACAACAGAAGGACAGGAAATCCATTCTTAGGATGTGGGTGTCACTGACAAGATCAGCACTTTTTCCTAGCTGCTGGAGAAGATGATCTTGAATCTTGAAATGCTGCAGATATTGTGCGTGATACTCTGATAATGCGGACAGAAATCTATTTCAGGTTCCTTGAATCAATGATGTGGAAGCATCAGTGATGTATACCAAGGGTAGAGTGGTGAATAACTTAGTAAGAAGCTTGGTGATGTCCCTACTTCCAAGTAACTTGTCTTTCTAGGAGGTAGAAGTCACATGTTTTTGGGAGGTGCCGTTGAAGAGGCTCTGCTAAGTTGTACTTCTGTCAATTCATACATTGCTGTTGTGGTGTTATGTTGGTAGATGGACTGGATCTTTATGGAGTTGGTTCTCATCTTTGGTTCCCTTAATAAGAGCTTGGCATTTTTGGAAAGAAGGAAAATTAGAAACCAATGTTCCTAGACTCTTCTTGCTTTCTGACTAATGAGCACTTGTAGAAACATATGGGGTGTATTCCTTTTCAGGCTAGGAGTAATGTATATAGAACATAGAACATTACAGCGCAGTACAGGCCCTTCGGTCCTCCGTGTTGCGGGGACCTGTGAAAATAATCTGATGCCCATCTAACCAAAACCATTCCATTATTATCTGTATGTATGTCCAATGCCCATTTAAATGCCCTCAATGTCAACGAGTCTACAGCTGGTGCAGGGAGGCCGTTTCACGCCCCTACTACTCTGAGTGAAGAAACTACCCCTAATATCTGTCCTAAATCTATCACCCCTCAATTTAAAGCTATGTACCCTGTTAGCCTTCACCATCCAAGGAAAAAGGCTCTCAGTGTCCACCCTAGCTAACCCTCTAATTATCTTATTTGTCTTGATTAAGTCATCTTTCTTTTCTCCAACGAAAACAGCCTCAGTTCCCTCAGCCTTTCCTCCGAAGACCTTCCTTCCATACCAGGCAACATCCTAGTAAATCTCCTCACAACCTTTTCCAAAGCTTCCACATCCTTCCTATAATGCGGTGACCACAACTGCATGCAATATTCCAGGTGGGACCTTACTAGTGTCTTGTACAGCTGAAGCATGACCTTGTGGCTCTGAAAGTCAATCCTCCTACCAATAAATGCCAACACGCCATATACCTTCTTAACAACCTTACCAACCTGGGTGGTAACTTTAAGCGATTTATGCACCAGGACACAGAGATCTCTCTGTTCATCTACACTGCCAAGAATTTTACCATTAGCCCAGGACTCTGCATTCCTATTATTTCTTCCGAAGTGAACTAACTCACAATTTTCCGCATTAAACTCCATTTGCCACTTCTCAGCCCCACTCTGCATCTTGCTGATGCCCCTATGTAACCTACAACATCCTTTGGCACTCTGCCTATCTTAAAGTCATCTGCAAATTTACTAACCCATCCTTCTATGCCCACATCCAGATCATTGATAAAGATCACAAACAACAGTGGCCCCAAAACAGATCCTTGCAGCACACCACTGGTAACTGAGCTCCAGGATGAACATTTTCTGTCAACCACCACCCTCTGTCTTCTTTCAGCTAGCCAGTTCTAATATTGTCAAACAACCTAAAAGCAGAAAGAAGTAAAAATGCAGTACTAGTCAAAATGCTTATAGACAAAATGAATGGCAGCAAGAGCACAATTATTCTTTCCTCCCAACATAAAAATATATGTCAGAATTTAAAATAAAATGAAAATCAATACACAGGACCAAAGTTATGCAAGGCTGCGAAGAATTAAACTAAGCAGTAAGGAAAAAGAGTAACCACAGGATAAGCAAGGAGAATTGAGGAAGCTTAGAGGTGAGAAATTCAAAAGATTTGAGGTGATAGAAACAAGGGAAGCAGTACATTAATCCTCATTTATAATATATGGGGGCATGTATGGAATAGAATTGGGTGTTGAGAAAGAAAGAGAAGAAAATTCAGCGGACTATGTCCACAGCATTAATGGTCACAAACGAGGCAATGGAAACAGGAAGTGAAAAAAAATTCTATCTACATGCAAGACTTTTCTTGATTCTTGAATGGATTTTGTTACAGAGCTGTTAGAAGGGACTTCTAAGATGAAGAAGCATTGTCCATGCCAAAAATAGGCAAGGCTTCAGAGAGCTATCAGCTATTGAAAGAGAATGAAATGTCTTTGTCATTGAGACAAACATCAGAGGTTAGTTTTCACTTTCAATGCAAGAAACCTACATTGTGGGTCAGCTACCCATTACATGCATAGCCTTAAAGTCAGTTTAATATCTATGCTAAAAGTTAAAATTAACCTTCAAACATCTTGTAGACAGCTTTAGTAATGAAATAAACATGAGAGCTCAACTGATATCAAAACAGATAGCAAGGCTAAAAATGTTGATGGATAATTCAGATCTAAAAGCTTAAAAGGATAAGAGTAACTATTGACCTGGAGATGTGATGAACAAGAGAAAATTTCCAAGACAAAGCAAGGGAAAACGTTTCGAGATAATCACACAACAGAGGATATGCGAATGATATAATTAAGATCAGAAGTTCTATTGGAGTCCAGAATAAAAAGATAACATGGGAGAGTAGAACCAAATTAGAATAACTTCTACAGATGGAGAAAAATATTGATGAAGATTTGATTGCTGATTGACTGTTTGGTTCTAGAATTCAACTGGATTCAATTTAAAAAAAAGTAAAAATCCAGATGTTTCAATCAATTATTTAATCTAAAGAATGTTAGGTTACAGAGATTAAATTCATGACAATGACTTAATCATGAATATAGGTCATGTTGATAAACGCAGGTCAATTGGTTTTTAGCAGGTTTGTTGCATGAAGGGCCACACTTCAATTCTCTTTCACTCAATGAGCAAATTTCCAAAGGATATGGTTGGGCACCAACATTAAACATGAACTACAAAATAAATTTGAGGTATAAAGAAAACAGAGCTTCCTTGAACAAAAGAAAAATCAAAGCAATAAAATAATAATAAAAATGCATAATCAATAAAGATACCATAATAAAATGGCAAGGGGCAGAGCGAACCAGTAAAACATTTTTTTGCCTTTTCATTTGAGAAATAAAGCTGGAGACAGACAGACTAGGCCCCAAGTCATGATCCCCAGGGAAGGGTCACAGACAGGCTTACACACACATTAACACAAACATCGGCAATAAGTTTTCAATCTTCTCTAGATACACGGGTGGTGTCAGAGGATTGGAGAATTGCAATCGCTACATCCTTCTTCAAAAATGTAGTATAGATCGGCGCAGCAGTTACTGACCACTCATTATAATCTCACTGTTGAGGAGGACCTTCAGGAAACAATTATTTTGGATAGATTTAATAGGCACTTGGAAAAATGTGGATTAATTCAAGAGAGCTTGTTAAAAGGAAAAAAGTTTCTAAAATAGAAACTAGACATGGTATTACTAGAACAGATAGGACTTGAACCAAAACCTCCTGGTTCAGAGACAGGGACACTACCACTGTGCAACAAAATCCCTTTGTAAATAGTGTGGGATGATTTCAATCCACCAGCCTTTGGATTATAGGCTCAGCTTGCAATGTAGATATATTTTTCCATTTTTCAAAAAATATTGGGAAGCGCTCCTACACACAACTGAACATTTTTTTTCTTCCCATAACCAAATCATTCAAGATTTTATTTCATCTATTAACCACTACCAGTAAATCAACTGTGTTTTCCAACTGATTAATTCACATGCAAAACCTGTTAAGGGACGATGCAAACCAAGTCAGCTCAGAGAGTCTTGTCATCATTTCAGAAAGCTGTGAAATAGCCAATGGCACCATCTGGAGACTCACTCACTCTGACATACACACACTGTTGCAAGCACACACCCTCTCGCATTCATGCACTCTTCCTCTTGCATTTGTACACTGACTCTTACTCTTTTATGCATGGATTTTCTCTCAAGCACAGACATTCTCTCCCACACACACCCTGCCCCAGGACCACAGAACCTGCTCTACCATCTCAACTACAGTCTTTCAGTGTAGCTGCCTGTGGTCTAGCAAATTCCTCCACCCGAGTGTCTTCATGTTCAAATGGGCCTCTTTCTGCTTGCTTCCCCTTCCTCTCTCCACACTGCAATCCTGCATACTTACTGGCATGCACCAGCACTATGGAAACTGAAAACTGGTCGCTGCTACTTACCTTCCTGCTATGACCTGCTTATCGAAACACAGGCTGTTTCTCAGGCTCATGTATGCATAGGTCAACAAAAAAGGGGAAGTTTAAAGCAGACCGTGAGTAGAACAACAATTCTGCAACAAATCAAAAAATCCACTGACTTGTTCTCCCATGTATCTTTGACAAGGCCTGATGGGCTGCATACACAGCCTGCATGGGCCTTTCTCTGGCCTGCGGCAGCTTGGTGAAAAGGTCAGATTTCTAGCTTCCATTGAAACTTAATTTGTAGGTGTAAAATTACTTCCTACAACTCAGTTATGTTTTATGATGCTTACTGTTTAAAAGCTGTGCTTTTCAACTTTGGTCCACCTATATTTAGAGTAGCTATCAATATGAGGTGTGACCATGAATCTAACTTTTTAATGATTACTCCCTCACTTGTTTTTTATTCATTCATGGGATGAGGGTGTTGCTGACTAGGCCAGCATTTATTGCCCATCACTCAGAGGGCAGTTAAGAGTCAACCACATAGCTGTGGGTTTGGAGTCACACGTAGGCCAGACCAGGTAAGGATGGCAGTTTCCTTCTCTGTAGGACATTCATGAACCAGATGGGTTTTTCCTAATAATTGATAATGGCTTTGTGGTCATCATTAAACTTTTAATTCCAATTTACTGAATTCAAATTCCACCATCTGCCATGGCAGGATTTGAACCCAGGCGTTCAGATTGTTACCTGGGTCCCTGGATTAACAGTCCAGTGACAATACCACTGCCTCCCCACTTATGAGATTATCACCATTGCTGAAGTAACCTGCGTGGAAATCCTGTTTTCTGACATCTCCCTAAGGCTTCTGCCCAAGGTCTCCTCAATTTGAAGAAGTGCTGAGAAAATTCTTTTGCACATGAAGGAATAATTGGCAGTGGCTCATTGCAAAATCAACGTACACAGAAATTTGCATATTGCAATGTAAAAATATTCTTGACATTTTACCTGTTGCTATCCCATCAAAGAGTGACAGAACTTTGATTGGCCTTCTATGTTCAGCTGGTACTGCTGGGTAAATTTTAGGTGGGTCCTGGAATCAAGAAGAACAACTGAAAATCATTACTTACAGTTGTTTGGATACACAAATTCCAAACTTGTTTTTAAGAAACTAAAATCTAACACATCAATCACACCGTTAGGTTTAATCTAGCTAATAGTGGAATGGAGGTAAAGGAGGAAGTATAAAGATAAATTAAAGAATTGAGAAAAATACAGAATAAAAATTATGGAGAATTCTAACCATGCTGAATACTTCTATCTGATAGTCAGAAGAGTTGAGTTAGGAAAGGGGGTTTCTTGGAAGAACACAAGAAGAGTGCGACAATTGATGTTAATCTGCATATGGACTAGACAAATCACATGGGGAAAGATGACATGGAAGCGGAATTTCTAGAGTACATCAGGGATTGCTTCTTAGAGAACTACATTGCAGACCTACCCTGGAACGTTCTATTTAAATCTCAAAGTATATAATAAGGTAGGGCTCGAACAAGATCTTATACTTAAGGATCTTCTAAAGGATAGCGATCACAACATAACAGAACTTCAAATTCAGTTTGAAGGATAGCAACTTTAATTTCAAACCAGTCAAATAAGGGAACTACAGAGTTATGAAGGAAAGAATGTTTAAAGCTGACTGGAAAATAAACTAAGAGGAAAATGAGTGGATGAGCAGTGGCAGATATTTCAGCAAAAGATTTCTGGTCAAAACGAAGGGCTCAATGAGAAGGATGAACCATTGATGGATAACAAAGCTGGTTAACAAGAGTATTCAATCAAAAGCTAAGGCATACAAAGTGACAAAATCTAGTGATAAGCAGAAGATTGGGAATTTTTGGGGGTAAAAGGTAAAGTTGGCATTATCTGAGAGGACCATATCCTCTCAGGGCACTCTTTCATTAGTGGGATAGTGGTTTTACCTGAGGCTCACCACACCTTACGTGAAGGGACAGGTTGAGAAGGAGGTTCTTCATGGTATTGTCAGCCGGTGCAGGAATTGGACCCACATTGTTGGCACTATTTTGCATCACAAACGGAAACTTTAGCTTTCATCGTTGGGGGTGGGGGGGGGTATAAAAACAGCAATCTTGTTACAACAGTAAAGAGTGTTGGTGAGGTCGCATCTGCTATATTGTGTACAGTTTTAGTGCCTACATGTAAGAAAGTATGTACTCATCTTGGAGGCAGGTTAAAAGAAATTCAGTCAGCTGATTCCTGGGTGAAGGGGTTGACCTATTAAGAATGACTAAACAGGTTCAGCCTTACTTCATGAGAGTTTAGAAGAATGAGGGATGATCTTATTAAAATATACAAGATTCTAAGATGGCTTTGACAGGGTAGATGTTGAGAATGAGTGTGGAATCGTGAACTAGGTGATATAGTTAACCCGTCAGCGAGGCGGACCCAGCGACAATGAGATGGTGCCTAAAGAGTACTGACTCTGATGTTAGTGAGTCCGGCGTAAGTGATAGAGGGTTGGCAATACAGATGTTGGTCGGCCAGCTCAGGGCTCATGGCAAAGGTGGTGGAATGAAGATGCACTCTTTTTCAGCAATATAATTTTATTCATAAACTATTCAAAATGGCACTGGATTATGGCAACAGTTGAAGGTTTCACTGTATTTTAATATGTTTTGCATTGTAGAGTGGAAGTGACACTGAATCATCATTCATAGTTACAGAATATGCAGACATTCATGTAAGACTAAGATGTGAAGGAACTTTTTTTCTCTCAAGAAATAGTAAATGTGTGAAATTCTCTAGTCAAAAGAGTTGTGGAGGCTAAATTGCTGAAAGTATTTAAAGAGGAGGTGGATAGATTTTGAATTCTGGGAGCTGATAGTTGTGCTGAGCTGGCATGAAGGAGGAGTGAAGGCCTGGGGTGATTCAGCCATGATCTTGTTCTACGGCAGGGCAGATTTGAGAGCCCATATGGCCTACTCCAGCTCTTACTTTTCATGTTCTTATACACAGTGTGTGCAGATCTCCTTTTTAAACTCAACTACAAAAGAAAATTCCCAACAATGGAATATTCACACGTGGATCCAGAAATGGATTTGAACGAGGGCAGAAAAACTAAGTAAAAGTAGGGGAGCATCTAAATGACAGTCACCATAATGCAATGCACTTTTAAAACAATGGTAGAGAAGTGCATACATGTGATGAAAAACCATGTTGACAGGTAAAAGAAGAGCTGAATTTGAGGGGCTGAGAATACAACTGGGCGATTAATATTCGATATAGTTGCCTATCAATGTAGAATAGCAACAGAAAACATTTAAAGTAGTGTTCAGTGTGCAGGAAAAATATATTCTGTAAAATGAAAAGGAAAAAAAAACTTCACATGGCTAAATAGAACAATAAAAGAACAAATAAGGTTTAGGAAAGAGGCATTCATTAAATATTGGATAGCAAATGATTACAGAATAAGAGAGAATATGAAGCAATTAAGAAAGAAGGCAAAGAAGAACTAGAAAAGTAAATTATCAAGGAATAAAAATGATATGACTGCAAAGAGAGCATCACCAAGTCACCCTTTATTTACGAGTGCACAGCACACTGGCTGTTGTCAGCCAGCTCAGAGTCAGTCCTCAAATGAGAACATTCTAATAGAGTCATAGAGATGTACAGCATGGAAACAGACCCTTCGGTCCAACCCGTCCTTGCTGACCAGATATCCCAACCCAATCTAGTCCCACCGCCAGCACCCGGCCCATATCCCTCCAAACCCTTCCTATTCATATACCCATCCAAATGCCTCTTAAATATTGCAATTGTACCAGCTTTCACCACTTCCTCTGGCAGCTCATTCCATACCCGTACCACCCTCTGTGTGAAAAAGCTGCCCCTTAGGTCTCTTTTATATCTTTCCCCTCTCACCCTAAACCTATGCCCTCTAGCTCTGTACTCCCCAACCTGAGGGAAAAGACTTTGCCGATTTACCCTATCCATGCCTCTCATAATTTTGTATACCTCCATAAGGTCATCCGTCAGCTTCCGATGCTCCAGTGAAAACAGCCCCAGCCTGTTCAGCCTCTCCCTATAACTCAAATCCTCCAACCCTGGCAACATCCTTGTAAATCTTTTCTGAACCCTTACAAGTTTCACAACATCTTTCCAATAGGAAAGAGACCAGAATTGCACACAATATTCCAACAGTGCCTAACCAATATCATGTACAGCTGCAACATGCCCTCCCAACTGCTGTACTCCATGCTCTGACCAATAAAAGAAAGCATACCAAACGCTTTCTTCACTATCCTATCTACCTACAACTCCACTTTTAAGGAACTATGAACCTGCACTCCAAGATCTCTTTGTTCAACAACACTCCCTAGGACCTTAACATTAAGTGTATAAGTCCTGCTAAGATTTGCTTTCCCAAAATGCAGCACCTCACATTTATCTGAATTAAACTCCATCTGTCACTTCTCAGCCCATTGGCCCATCTGGTCAAGATCCTGTTGTAATCTGAGGTAACCCTCTTCGCTGTCCACAACACCTCAAATTTTGGTGTCATCTGCAAACTTAGTTAACTGTACCTCTTATGCTCACACCCAAATCATTCATGTAAATGACAAAACATATTGGACCCAGCACCGATCCTTGTGGCACTCCACTGGTCACAGGCCTCCAGTCTGAAAAGCAACCCTCCACCACCACCACCCTCTGTCTTCTACCTTTGAGCCAGTTCTGTATTCAAATGGCTAGTTCTCCCTGTATTCCATGAGATCTAACCTTGCTAATCAGTCTCCCATGGGGAACCCTGTCGAACACCTTACTGAAGTCCATATAGATCACATCTACCACTCTGCCCTCATCAATCTTCTTTGTTACTTCATCAAAAAACTCAATCAAGTTTGTGAGACATGATTTCCCACACACAAAGCCATGCTGACTATCCCGAATCAGTCCTTGCCTTTCCAAATACATGTACAACCTGTCCCTCAGGATTCCCTCCAACAACTTGCTCACCATCGATATCAGGCTCACTGGTCTATAGTTCCCTAGCTTGTCCTTACCACCCTTCTTAAACAGTGGCACCACGCTTGCCGATCTCCAGTCTTCTGGCATCTCACCTGTGACTATCGATGATTACAAATATCATTTGTAGAGGCCCAGCAATCACTTCTCTAGCTTCACACAGAGTTCTCGGGTATACCAGATCAGGTCCTGGTGATTTATCCACCTTTATCCTTTTCAAGGCATCCAGCACTTCCTCCTTTGTAATATGGATATTTTGCAAGATGTCACCATCTATTTCCCTACAGTCTATATCTTCCATATCCTTTTCTACAATAAATACTCAAGCAAAATACTGATTTAGTATCTCCACACAAAGGCCACCTTGCTGATCTTTGAGGGGCCCTATTCTCTCCCTAGTTACCCTTTTGTCCTTAATATATTTGTAAAAACCCTTTGGATTCTCCTTAATTCTATTTGCCAAAGCTATCTCATGTCCCTGTTTTGCCCTCCTGATTTCCCTCTTAAGTATACTCCTACTTCCTTTATACTCTTCTAAGGATTCACTCGATCTATCCTGTCTATACCTTACATATGCTTCTTAACCAAACTCTCAATTTCTTTAGTCATCCAGCACTCCCTATTCCTACCAGCCTTTCCTTTCACCCTGACAGGAATATGCTTTTTCTGGATTCTCGTTATCTCATTTCTGAAGGCATCCCATTTTCCAGCCATCCCTTTACCTGCGAACATCTGCCCCCAATCAGTTTTCGAACATTCTTGCCTAATACCGTCAAAATTGGCCTTACTCCAATTTAGAACTTCAAATTTTAGATCTGGCCCATCTGTTTCCATCACTATTTTAAATCTAATAGAATTATGGTCGCTACTGTGTTCCCCTACTGACAGCTCAGTCACCTGCCCGGCGTTATTTCTCAAGACTATAGTCATAAAGTCATAGAGATGTACAGCATGGAAACAGACCCTTTAGTCCAACCCCATCCATACAGACCAGATATCCCAACCCAATCTAGTCCCACCTGCCAGTACCTGGCCCATTTCCCTCCAAACCCTTCCTATTCATATACCCATCCAAATGCCTCTTAAATGTTGCAATTGTACCAGCCTCCACCACATCCTCTGGCAGCTCATTCTGTACCACCCTCTGCATGAAAAAGTTGCCTCTTAGGTCTCTTTTATATCTTTCCCCTCTCACCCTAAACCTATGCCCTCTAGTTCTGGACTCCCCGACCCCAGGGAAAAGACTTTGTCTATTTATCCTATCCATGACCCTCATAATTTTGTAAACCTCTATAAGGTCACCCCTCAGCCTCCGACGCTCCAGGGAAAATAGCCCCAGCCTGTTCAGCCTCTCCCTGTAGCTCAGATCTTCCAACCCTGGCAACATCCTTGTAAATCTTTTCTGAACCCTTTCAAGTTTCACAACATCTTTCCGATAGGAAGGAGACCAGAATTGCATGCAATATTCCAACAGTGGCCTAACCAATGTCCTGTATAGCCGCAACATGACCTCCCAACTCCTGTACTCCATGCTCTGACCAATAATGGAAAGCATACCAAACGCTTTCTTCACTATCCTATCTACCTGCGACTCCACTTTCAAGGAGCTATGAACCTGCACTCCAAGGTCTCTTTGTTCAGCAACACTCCCTAGGACTTACCATTAAGTGTATAAGTCCTGCTAAGATTTGCTTTCCCAAAATGCAGCACCTCGCATTTAGCTGAATTAAACTCCATCTGCCACTTCTCAGCCCATTGGCCCATCTGGTCCAGATCCTGTTGTAATCTGAGGTAACCCTCTTCACTGTACCTCTGATTTTGGTGTCATCTGCAAACTTACTAACTGTATCTCTTCTGCTCGCATCCAAATCATTTATGTAAATGACAAAAAGAGGGCCCAGCACTAATCCTTGTGGCACTCCACTGGTCACAGGCCTCCAGTTTGAAAAACAACCCTCCACCACCACCCTCTGTCATGTTGCACTTGCCACATTTTCTATTGACAAGGCCAGCTACAGTGCCTGTCTGAAATCCAGTTGGGCTTCAGCTCGTAGACACTTCTGCATTAATAAAACATACCAAACGGTCTATCAGCATCTCCTTCAGCATCAATCCAAAATCACATGCCTCTTTCAGTCATTGTTATCTTGTCAAAAATCCTGATATTAATTCCCTTGACCTCTTGAGAATTTTAACATCTAGTGCCTCTGGGAAAGTTTAGCCCCTCATAGCCGAGAATGCTGCATGTCCAAACACAATCAGAAGGATTACTCATTGCTTTTCATCTGCCCCAAAGTAATTTGCCCGGACAAAATATCACATTCTTTCCACATACTGGGCCCAGTCTTCAACAGCAGAGTCACATGAGTCAAGCTTCTGAGATAGAGGCATAATGCCAAAAATGCTTTACCCCAACTTCAAGATAGTAGTTGCAAGCGAATGTTCTTCAGACACACTGAAATAACTGCCCAGAGGCTGGGCCCCATCACCAAGTCACCCTTTCTTTACTAGGGCAGAATACACTGGCTATGGCCAGCCAGCTCAGAGTCAGTCCTCAACTGTAATGATTCTCATCTCCTGGTTATATTGGCCAGCCAAGGCTTTTCTGATTAGCCCAGGTTAACAATCCCAATCAAAAACCTCAGAGTCAATGAGGTCCACCTGGTCCCAATCACTACAATAAAACAAATTAGTAAAATATTTTACAATTAAAAAATGTCTATGATGGGAAAATGCCACTGAGGGCTAAATATGATAAGGTATTGATAGAGAAGTGACAGAAATATTAAATATTTTTGTTTCAGTATTTACAAAGAAGATAAAATTGGTGGACATGGCAATTAATGATGAAATCTCTAATGAGATAAGTGCATCTAAATTTTTAAAATAAAAGGTTGTATTGTACAAAATGGACAAACTCAAGAAGACAGAAGTTCTGGTCCAAATGGGGGCATCCCCATATTTTAAGAGTATCTAGGTTAATTAGATTAGATTAGATTAGATTACTTACAGTGTGGAAACAGGCCCTTCGGCCCAACAAGTCCACACTGCCCCGCCGAAGCGCAACCCACCCATACCCCTACATTTACCCCTTTTACCTAACACTACAGGCAATTTAGCATGGCCAATTCACCTGACCTGCACATCTTTGGACTGTGGGAGGAAACCGGAGCACCCGGAGGACACCCACACAGACATTCTCCCCACGGGGAGAATGTGCAAACTCCGGGAATTGAACCCGGGTCTCTGGTGCTGTGAGGCAGCAGTGCTAACCACTGTGCCACCGTGCCACCCACAATGCAGATGTATTACTATTAATATTTAGTTTATTACAAGAAGGTGCAGTGCCAGATGATTAGCAGGTAGCTAAATATAATCTATGTATTTGAGAAGGGGGACAGCGCATGCCTAGAAAACAGTCAGTCAGCTTAACATCAGTCAGAGTAAAAGTCAAGGAATCCTTACGAAATGAGAGAATGGAAGAACATCTAAAAATAAGAAAAAAAAGTTGACAGATTTCAAAAAAGAAAAAAATATGCTTGACCAAACTTATGGAATGTTTTCAGGAGGGAATAGAAAGAATAGACTAATGCATTAAATGCAACTTACCTGGATTTTCAAATAGCTTGCAATAAAGTGCCCCATAATAATACTAAAATAAAATGTCAAAGAATGTGTCATTGACACCAATTGGCAGGGTGGATTGTTCTCTCCATGATATAAAGAAGAGAACAGGAGGGTTTTTATTCAGAATGACAGCAGTTGGGAAAAAGTGTTCCACACACATCAGTATGGAACCACCTCAGACCACAATTTACATTATAATTTATATTTTTAAATTAAAAAACATTTCTAAATTTACACATAAGGGAAGAAGCTCTACACCATTGTTTCAAAACAGCTTACTTGATTGGCACTTCAACTGTTACCTGAAACCTTCATTTTCTCCACCAGCAGTGCACCATATCTGCAAGGTGCAGTATCCATAAATGTATTGCAAGGTCAAAAACAACAAATGTTTGAGAACACCAATATCTTCAAATACATGACCTTTCTTTTATCGTCACTGGGTCAAAATCCAAAAACTTCTTTACCAGAACTATGGGAACACCTTTGCTACACTACTATAGCAGTGTAAGGAGGTAACTCATCACCACGTTCTTGAGTACAGTAAGAAAATGAGTAATAAGTGCCACATCCCACAAATTAACCAAAAAAGCTGTACTACTTACATACTCTTGACCATTATCACTGGCAAAAAACTCTTGGAGTTTTATGGTCCAGTCTCTGCGCCTTCTCAGTACTCCATAACTTTCATTTGGAAGACACATGTAACATCTCCAAGGGTCTTGTACCTTGGCTTCTTCAGATGCACCTGGCCCCACGAGGATATCTATGCAGTCCACACAGAAGCATCTACAGGCAAATACAATAGGAATCATTTGAGTAATGTTAACTTCATATCTTGACAATAGGATTGTGTTATAAAATCCTGAAATAATTATACCGAGGTTTACCTGACATGTGCAATTGTATACAGTAACACTAAATGTAAAGTAAAAATAAAATGACTTTAACTTAAAATTCCCTGGGAATGATTTTTGAGTTGGATTACTTGGGAGTTTTCTTGAATTGCTAAAGAACATCTTCTGGGATATTGACCAACGCACAGCAGCTTCATCAAGCTGGCTCCTTGACAGTGAAACATGAGGGCCAAAAAAAAGGAAATGTCTCACAAGTTACTGTCAAGTACTAATTAGACACTGTCAGAAATTAAAATATTCAATTAAAATATTCCCTTCATACAATTCGAAATTATTCCATTGAAAAGATTATTTGTGATGGGATGTGAATGTAATTAACATTTGGTAGCTTGCTCGAATTGGTCATTGCCTTGCACGAATGGAGTGTGACATCTGGCACAAAACTGTATAAAAAATATTTTATTAAGGACTTTTTTCCACCCAGGAGTCCTTTAGTGAAAATGCATTTGTATATAATCCACAAGTACTTCTCCCAGTAGATGAATGGTCTTGGAATGTGCCATAGAAAAGGTAAAGCTCTTAACAGAGAGCAATACAAGAAGTGAGAACACTCTTATACTGAAACCTCTGTTTATGAATCATGACAAAGCAAATCAGTCAATTTAATATTTATATACCCGAAGTATTGGTCCTTCAACAAATCAATTCTATTGACATGAAAACAAACAAAAGGTGTTATGAAGTGATTCTGCAAAGAATAATTTAAGAGTCATGGCTGGACAAGTGAAGATGAGTCACTTCCCACACAGGGAGTCAGACCTAAAATATGAGTCACACGATGTTACTGTGTACATTTCTACATAAACTGGGTGGGATTTTGGACAAGGTTTATGGGAACATATCAGGCTGAGAGAAAATCAATTGAATGACAGTGCCAATAGGAGCCAAGAGTGCTCTTCTTATGTCAGAAAGACAAAATCTCTGAAGGTACAGAATGGAAATAAACAGCTACAGTAAGAAAAGGTAAAGGTAGAACAATGTGCATTTCCATAGCATCTTTAATACAGTAAATTATTCCAAGGTCAGAATCCTGTGCCCTCACTTCAGGTAAACTTAGGGGTGGGGTATTTATGTAGAAGGACTCTTTGACAAGTGGTGACCCTGCCAAATTCCTACCGCAATCCCAATTAAGATGTACTTGGAAAGACTGTGGATGGCTGCCTGCTCCATTGCCAATCATGACCTCAAAGCGGACAACAACAGACATCCAGAAGGAATCATTCAAAGGCACTCAGTGCCTGATTGGAGAATCTGGCATTGGTATCATGGTGAGGGGTAATGAGCTACCCCTCTCCCCAACAACCTCCCTGCCAATAATCCCCAGCCCACCATCACTACCTGTGCCCCAGTCTCCCCTCAATCCAAGGCCTCGGGAAGGTGTACTTACATTCAGAAGCCGCTGCCTTCCTGGTAACAATGTTGAACATAGTCTGGTAGCTTTTCTATGACTTGCCAGCAGGTAAAACATCTACATTTGGGGCCCTTAATACCAGGGGCTTATGAAATACAATGGTGATATAAAATGCTTCAGATCTTCCCAATACAAAAGGTGATTGCAAGAATATGGTAACCATAGAACATAGAACAATACAGCACAGAACAGGCCCTTTGGCCCATGATGTTGTGCTGAACATTTGTCCTAGCTTAAGCACCTATCCATGTACCTATCCAATTGCCGCTTAAGGGTCACCAATGATTCTGACTCTGCCACTCCCACAGGCAGCGCATTCCATGCCCCCACCACTCCCTGGGTAAAGAACATACCCCTGACATCCCCCCTATACCTTCCACCCTTCACCTTAAATTTATGTCCCCTTCTAACACTCTGTTGTACCCAGGGAAAAAGTCCTGTCTACTCTATCTATTCCCCTGATCATCTTATAAACTTCTATAAAGTCACCCCTCATCCTTCGCCGTTCCAATGAGAAAAGGCCTAGCACTCTCAACCTATCCTCGTACGACCTATTCTCCATTCCAGGCAACATCCCGGTAAATCTCCTCTGCACCCTCTTCAAAGCTTCCACATCTTTCCTAAAATGAGGCGACCAGAACTGCACACAGTACTCCAAATGTGGCCTTACCAAGGTCCTGTACAGCTGCAACATCACCTCACGACTCTTGAATTCAATCCCCCTGCTAATGAACGCTAATACACCATAGGCCTTCTTACAAGCTCTATCCACCTGAGTGGCAACTTTCAAAGATCTATGAACATAGACCCCGAGATCCCTCTGCTCCTCCACCTTACTAAGAACCTTACCGTTAACCCTGTATTCCGCATTCTTATTTGTCCTTCCAAAATGGACAACCTCACACTTGACAGGGTTGAACTCCATCTGCCACTCCTCAACCCAGCTCTGCATCATATCTAAGTCCCTTTGCAGCTGACAACAGCCCTCCTCACTATCCACAACTCCAACAATCTTCGCATCGTCTGCACATTTACTGACCCACCCTTCGACTCCCTCTTCCAAGTTATTAATAAACATTACAAATAGCAGAGGACCCAGAACTGATCCTTGCGGAACTCCACTTGTAACTGGGCTCCAGGCTGAATATTTACCATCTACTACCACTCTCTGACTTCGACCGGTTAGCCAGTTCTCTATCCAACTGGCCAAATTTCCCACTATCCCATGCCTCCTGACTTTCCACGTAAGCCTACCATGAGGAACCTTATCAAATGCCTTACTAAAATCCATGTACACTACATCCACTGCTCTACCCTCATCCACATGCTCGGTCACCTCCTCAAAGAATTCAATTTGACTTGTAAGGCAAGACCTACCCTTCACAAATCCATGCTGGCTATCCCTAATCAAGCAGTGTCTTTCCAGATACTCGTAAATCCTATCCCTCAGTACCCTTTCCATTACTTTGCCTACCACCGAAGTATGTCTAACTGGCGTGTAATTCCCGGGGTTATCCCTATTCCCTTTTTTGAACAAGGGCACAACATTCGCCACTCTCCAGTCCCTTGGTACCACCCCCGTTGACAGTGAAGACGAAAAGATCATTGCCAACGGCTCTGCAATTTCCTCTCTTGCTTCCCACATAATCCTAGGATATATCCCGTCAGGCCCGGGGGACTTGTCTATCCTTAAGTTTTTCAAAATGCCCAACACATCTTCCTTCCTAACAAGTATCTCCTCTAGTTTACCAGTCTGTTTCACACTCTCCTCTTCAACAATACGGTCCCTCTCATTTGTAAATACTGAAGAAAAGTACTCATTCAAGACCTCTCCCACAGTCTCCCACTACTGTCCTTGATCGGACCTATCCTCGTTCTCGCCATTCTCATGTTTCTCACATATGCATAAACGGCCTTAGGGTTATCCTTGATCCTACCCGCCAAAGATTTTTCACGCCCTCTCTTAGCTCTCCTAATCCCTTTCTTCAGCTCCCTCCTGGCTATCTTGTATCCCCCCAATGCTCTGTCTGAACCATATATCCATATATTGCCAGGACACATCTGGAATCTTATTACTTTGCCTACTTTGCCTGTTGGCCTGACAATTTCCTCAAAATCATTCAAAACCAGTTTGCAGCATTTCTGATTTTTGACAACTTTTAAAATATGTCAATGGTAACGAGGCAGCAGCAAAATAATAAAGTAACTGGTAAACATACTGAACAGACAGCCCAGGATGATTGTCAAGCTGACCCAAGAGAGATCCCTCAGTTAGCCTTTCACTCCAGGAGCACTTATAGTATCTGAATGGGCCATTTTCTGGGACATGGTGTTGACACATTACACCTGTGAGCTCACTGACAGTGGAAGTTGTGCAGCAAACAGGTGGTTCAGCTCTCAAGGTCTAGGGAAAAACTTTCAGTTAAGAGGATAGAAATAAAAAGTTCAGTTATACATTGGAGTGGGGCACATTCTTATGTTCACATCTCCTTCATATAAAATTCAGAATTACTGGGAGATGGTCAACATGATCCAATTTTGACTTTTGAAAATACCATCACCGTATGTTGGAATCATATCAACTGTAGAGCTGGCAGCTGAGACATATTCTACTCAAGAGTAAATGCACACATTTGACAAAAAGG